>NC_090652.1:291184709-291392209 GCF_040937935.1 Hyperolius riggenbachi
CGGGATCCTCTTCCGTGTTGGCAGGGTCGGGCTTACTGGCCCCCCATGCTCGGTAAAGTCTCACCTGCCTGCCAACATGACCCCTGACCTCTTCTGGTATTTGGCACCACAGCAAGCGCTACTGCGCTACTGGAGTCACATATGCGTCAATGGTACAGGTGTTGGCGGAGAGGGTGGATACCGGATGAGGTCAGGAGTTGCGGGGGACAAGTGAGACTTTTACATTGTATACGGACACTGGGGGGGACACCACCTGAGGGTCTGTCGGGTACACTGGTGGTTTCAATATAAAAAAAATCGTAATTTTGCAATGCAAACTAACAAGCACTTGCGACCAAGCTTTTCAAGCATGTTCGATGTATCCTTTTTGACCGATTTTGGTCAGCTATCAATCGAAAGTTCTATCGGGCAGCCATGTTGCAGCACCGATTCTTTTCTGATTCGACAATCAATACTGAATCGGCCAGCAATATCGAGTGACGAATGGGCACTTTTAAATTGATTCACTGAACAGGTAAGCATCTACGGTATCTGTTGCAGTACTGATAAATTCTACAAATACTGAGGCATATTATATATACACAGTGCTCAGCATAAATGAGTACACCTCCTTTAAAAAGTATGAATTTAATCAGTACCTCAATGAAACAGAACAATTTCCAAAATGTTCACAAGGCCGAGTTTTATTGAATGCTTGTTTAACTCCATAATATGAAATTAAGGTTAATATTATAACTGAGATCACAAAATCTTCAGTTTTACTCAAATTGGTTGAAGCAAAAATGAATACACCCCACAACAAAAACTACTACATCTAGCATTTTGTACGACCACAGTGATTTTTAAGGACAGCAAAAAGTCTTCTAGGCATGGAATGAACAAGTTGGCGACATATTGCAACATCTATCTTTTTCCATTCTTCAAGAATAACCTCTTTTAGGGCTTGTTCACACTATGAGCGTTTGTGGATTTTTTTAAGTGCTGGCGATTTTAGAAATTGTGAACTCTTTGACCTGGAAAAGAATAAATACAGTGGCCTCAATTCACTAAGATCATGCTAGAGATAATAAGGCAAGAGAAAACTTACCTCCACACAGTGAGAGAGTTATCTTATCTCTTCATTCCTTAAGTTACCTCCTCTGTATTTAAGTTACCTCCTCTGTAGTTATTTTCACACTCATTTAATTAACAGCCTGTCTTTAACTTTAGAATTCTGGAGTTATTTTAAGGATTGAAGAGTTAACTTAAAGACAGAAGAGTTAACTTTAGGTTTGCCTGGGGTAAAATGTTTCCTGAATATGACCTTCACCATGGTGATAACTCTAGAAATGCTATTAAAGACAGGAGATAAGCTTAGTGAATTGAGGCCATTGTATTTATTCTTTTCCGGGTCAAAGAGTTCACTTCCTGACTGACGTCAGGAAGTGAAAATCTCAATCGCTCATCAAAAGCGCATACACAAAATGGCTCAACGCTCAGAAAACACCAGGAAGTGTTTAAAAAAAACACGCACAAAAGCGCCCAGCGCTTGCGATTTATAATGTGAGCATAGCCTTAGAGCCTGGATCCTGGATGGAGAGTGTCGCTTCAGAGTTTCCCACAGGTGTTTGATCGGGTTCAGATCAGGAAACAGAATTGGCCATTCAATCACCTTCACCCTGTTCTTCAAAAATGCAACAGTAGCTTTAGATGTATGTTTTGGATCATCATCGTGTTGTAAAAGTGCACGACGACCAAGTGTACGGAGTAATGTCAGCATTTTCCCCTTCAGTATAGAGCAGTACGTGGAGTTCATGATACCATCAATGAAATGCAGCCAGCCAACACCAGCAGCATTCATGCAGTTCCACATAAGGACACTGCCACTATGTTTCACTGTAGGCACCATGCATTTTTCTTTGAAATCCTCCTCTTTACGACGCTATACAGTTGTGAAACCATTAGTTCCAAAAACAGTGACGTATGCACGATATTAAAATGAGAAGTGAATAATCGTTCGTAAAGAACGACCGTGTACACACATGAACGATTTTTCTAAAAAGTACTGAACGACGACCATTAATAAATGCGCGCGCAAATGGAAGTGACGCTATTAAATATCGGCCGACGTAGTACACATGCAACGGTGGTATTTTTGTTAACCGTACGTTTTACAAAATGATTTATCTCAGTGGGAAGTACGTTATTTAACATTCGTCAAGCGGAAACGTATCATATGAAGTGGCCGATCACGTAATACTAGTGCCGAATAGAATATAGGAAGCAACGTTTACAGATGGCTTTTTCAATGTATCGAACGTGTACCTAATTAACGAGAGTATATATAGGGAGTGGGCAATTTATTTCACTTCCGGGTTATTACCGTTTTAAAATAACTCAGTAACGAAACTTCCAGAATTACAAACATGCGTAGAACATCACAGATAACCGTTATCGGACTACCTTTGTACACACTACAACGATCTAACGATTACCTGTTAAAAAAATCCGCCGGATTGAACGTTTGTTATCGTTCAAAAAAAGATCGTTGGAAAATTCGAAACGCACGATTATCGCTCCAATTATCGTTATCATCCATTTTTTAACCTGTGTACTCAGCTTTAAGTGGGGTGTACTCCTAAGACTATAAGTGGGGTGTACTCATTTTTGCAACATGGCCTTGAATGAAGAGAGCGTGTGTGAGTGTGTGAGTGTGTGAGTGAGAGTGAGAGTGAGAGTGAGAGTGAGAGTGAGAGTGAGAGTGAGAGTGAGAGTGAGAGTGTGTGTGTGTGTGTGTGTGTGTGTGTGTGTGTGTGTGTGTGTGTGTGTGTGTGTGTGTTCAATGTCCCACATTGATTGGGACATTGTGGTACAGTATCTCATAGAAAATGTTGATACTGAAAGGATACTCATTTCATTGCTGAGCATTGTAATTTTTTTTTATATATATATATTCAGCTGCAGACAAAAGCTTGGATTTTAGAACAGAATCAAGAATGATAATACGGTTACATTATCTAATTGATCAGAGCCTTATTTTAAAAGCAAGCCTGAAGCGAAAATACATTTATGAGAGAATACATTGTACATGTAGTGCAGCTAAGAAATGGAGCATAAGTAGCAAAGAAAAATGTCTCGTGTTTCCAGTACATGAAGAGTTAAAAAAATTCAGTTACTTATGCAAAAGTGCTTCTCTGAGTTCAAACCACTGGGTTGAATACAGTCCTGTTTTCTGAAGCACTTAAACAGCCAAGACAAAGTGAGAGACAGCTTGAGATAAGGTTTTACTGCAGAAAAGTTCAAAGGTTCAATATTTCTACTTTGTTATATAGTTTAAAAGACACGAGTGTGGTTTCTAAACTGCAACTGTGACAGTATGAACCAATGTTATAAAAAAGGCTATATAGCTAATGAAAATATTAGACTCTTTTCTTTGCTACGAATGTTCTATTCATTATCCGTACTACACATACAATGCATTATATCATACGTTTTTTTTTTTCGCTTCCGGTTTGCTTTAACCCCAAGTATACTAAAACTTTAAAGGAACTTCGAGCTGGATTACATAAAACTTTTTATACATACCTGGGCCTTCCTCCAGCCCCATCCCCACGGACCGCTCCCACACCGCCGTCCCGCAGCTCCGATACCGGGTCCCAGCACTTCCGTCAGTCGGAGCCAGTCTGACGTAAGTGAAGTGCGCGGTTTGCGTATCTCTCCAGCAGCCGCTGGAGAGATACGTAGAGGGCGCCCTTCTCCTGCGTAGACTGGAGATGACTGATGGCAGTGCGGGGACCCGGTATTGGAGCTGCGGGACGGCGGCGTGGGAGCGATCCGTGCGTATGGGGCTGGAGGAAGCCCCAGGTATGTATAAAAAGTTTTATGTAATCCAGCTCTGGTACACTTTAATTTCAATAACCGATATAACTAAAGTGAGACTTTTATTTATCACATCCTTTTCTTTAGCAGCAGACAGATAGTGTGAGGACAATGGCTAATTAATCATCTTGGTAAAACCCACCTAACAAGTTATTCTGTGTGAAATGACAGAGACGCCGGCCTCCTGGACAGAGATGGGAACTCTGCAATGAGTTATGTGATACAAGTGAGGAGTGCCACAAGGCAACAGCTGATAGACGTGCTACACAAGTCACCTCCTCCAACAGGTAATAGGCTGGGTTGTAACAGGCAGACGGGAGGTAAACTGAGTCATTAATTGTTTCACACAAACACGGCTGTTCAGTTAGAAACTATTCATCGCTAAGCTCTATACGGGTTCAACTCGCTTTCACAGAAACCCTAGACCAAGAATGCCGTGACTTTTGTCCGAACACAAAGCCTGCTGTAGCCGACGTTCCTCCACCGAGCCTGTTAAGTCCTGACGGCCACAATGCCTCCTCCGGGAACCGGGTAAGTCCTGTTTTCTTTCTTCATTTTAAGGTGCCCATTCATGGTATGATTTTTAGCAAACGATCATATTTTTGATAAAATTGTTCAAATCAAAATAAATTATCGTTTTTCGATCTAGTCATCTCAAGGATCGCACACCAACGTCCAGCAGAGGTGGTGGGTGCAGGACCAAGTAGCCAAGAAGGTCGGCAAACCACTTTAACAGGGACTTTTTATTGTTACATCATCATATACACACATCATAACTGTGCTTCGACAAAGGAGACCCTGTGTGGCTCCTGAAACGATCGTCTGTTTTCGATCAGTTTGCGTGTATATAGTGATGGAGAAATAAAAATTTCACGTTAAAGTGATGTGCAGACCTTCTTTAGATACTTGTATTTAATTCATCCACACCACTAAAGAATCCAATTTGCGCTCCTAAAGAAACGAGTTATCGTATATGAAAAAAAACATGCCACGTGGAGCCACCTTTTTTTTTTTTTTTAAAGGAATTGTCAGCTAAAATATGCTGCCCCATGACATACTCACCCGGGGCTTCCTCCAGCTGACATGTCCCTAGCAGCATCTCCGCTTGCAGCTGCCGGCCAGGGGTCCCCCCGCCGTTGCAGAGGCCGACCTCCTCTACTGCACCTGCGTGAGCGCCACTGCCAATCAAGTCCACGTTGTCCTCAGTGTAGTGTGCAGGCAGAGGTGTTGGAGGGGAAAACCGGAGGGAAAGAGGCTTCAGCCAATCAGGCTGCATTAGTTAAGTCTGAGAGGAAGTAGAGAAGCATAAAAGGGCAACCCAGCATGCCCTGCAACTTCCTTTTTGTGTACCAAATGTTGTGTGCACCAAATAAGAATCAGGTAAACTGGGGAATGATCATTTAACAACTAGAAAAGGAATACTGATTTTGGACGTCATGGACAGCTGTAATGGATGCCACCAGTAGTGATCGGATGTGATCACTAAGGCGACGGTTCGGGGACCCAATACTGTATGGTGCAATGCTAGGCTGTTGCCTAGCAATGTATCTGTACAGCATTGGGCTTTGCAAACTATGCGCCATAGCGATCATATCCAGTTGCTACAGATGCACAGACTGGAGATAATGGTACGCTACATGCCCAACTAGTGATGAAATATGGCATGTATGGTATTATTTGGATAAGGACCGAGCCAAATAATATATTTTGAGTTTTATAATTGTGTCATATGAAAATGGGCAAGAATGAAATAATGTGTATTTTATGCACTTACACCTATTTTTTCTGTATAAAATAAAAAAAAATTATTGTAAGAAATATTACCCCAAAAAAGCCTAGATTGTACAAACAAAAGCTATTGCTGTATTAAATATTGACGGCTGAAATGCCAAAATTGTCAGAAATCTCACAACCGATCTGAACTCAGAACTTCCTCTCCACTCTAAAAGATAAGCACCAGCATAATAACCTTTAAAAAAATGATTTGTTACAGCTGACAAATCCTGCAATAAATCGGCAGTGTTTCTACTTTCTGCCTTCATGGTAGCAGAAATATTGTTAACATCCTGCGTTTACAAATTAGCTGCTCTTGCATGGCAGATGAGATTCCCAAGCTGCCACAGATGAGGGGGAAATTAGACAGGCTAAACTCTCTAAATGCATACAGGGTGCATTTCTCTCTGTTTTCCTTCTGTCCTGTGCAAGAGTTCAGGTCCACTTTAAAGGGGGGGGGGGTGGGAGCAGGAATGTGAAGTGGATAGACAGCAGTAAAATCTAGGCAGGTGTTCTAGTTCTTCCCATCTTATCATAAAAACAATGTTGTAATTGGAGGATATTGCCCCAGGTCTCTTAGATGGTCGGTATCTTCTCACGGGGCATATGGAAGTCCAGGATTCAGGATACTTTGTCTGCTATAGTTAGGATTACAGCATGCTGTCTGCCACCTGCCTCTTGGGTAATAATCACCCAGCCATAGCATGTAGAAGCAGATGGCTGGCAGCAGAGCCACCTCTCTCTACTCCGACACAATGACTAATTACGTAACAAGCCAGACCTATTACAGCAGTCTGTGGAACCGCAGTCTGCTGCCAGTTATACCAATGGGGGAAGATTGCAGTGGCTGCCAAGACTTACTAATCCCCACAACCAACTTCTGCCCGTCACAAACAGGGCATGGGTGCATTTCATCTGTAATCCTCTGTTACTTGAATTCATCCTTAGCTCTTGAGGAGAATAATAGAATTAATTACACCTTACACCATAAAAAAGCAAAATATATACCATTTAGGGATTGTGTACGTTGATATTTCTTTTTGTCATTAATCTGCACTTCTGAAGCTTGCTAAGTGATAAAGTGGCATAAAAATAGGGGATCCAGAGCAGGGCAGGTTCTAGAGCAGAGTGAGAAACTGGCAAAGATTGACTCAGTGTAGAGCTGATGCCGTCCCCTACAGTCTGCCACCCTGAATCAAGTAATTACGTCAGCTTCATGGTAGGGCCGGCCCTGACAGAGGTTTGCAACAGCGCTATGAGCCAGATCCAATTTACTTAACCACTTAAGTACCAGCGGTCTCTGCCCCCTCAAAGGGGAACTTCAGCCTAAACAAACATACTGTCATTAAGTTACATTAGTTATGTTAATTAAAATAGATAGGTAATATAATCTCTTACTCACCCTGTTTTAAAAGAACAGGCAAATGTTTGTGATTTCATGGGGGAAGCCATCTTTCTCATAGGGGCAGCCATCTTTTTGGTTTAAAGGAGGTGACAAGGAGCAGGAGACACAGTTCCAACTGTCCTGTGTCCTGATTACCCTTCCCAGCTGCACACGCTAGGCTTCAAATCTCAAATTCAAAATAATAAAAAACAACATCAAAAATCCCATCATGCTTTGCACAGCATCAGGGGAAAAATGCCTGGGCAGTTTTCGTCTGTGCAGCTAAAAATGAGGCTTGGGTAAGAAAAACAAACAAAGTTCTGATGCTGTGAAACTGTTAAAGAAACACCAAGCCTTTCAGTGCTGCAAAGTAGATTTTTAGTCTGGAGGTTCACTTTAAGGATCAGAGACTGCTGGTACAATAACTACGGAATACCAATTAATCACTGCATATTCCCACCGTAACCACCGTCCACCCACTCTGCTGTCTCTATGACAGTAGAGTCATGCGAGCCGGTCAGGAGTCGTTTTCATTGGCTCCTGACTGTGTCTATCAATGTAAGCCAATGGGAGTTGCATACATTGAAAGACAGGGCCAGGAGCCAATTAAAACCGGCTCCTGACCGACTCGCATGGCTCTGCAGTTATAGAGACAGGCAGAGCAAATGAGCTGCGACGTGACACAGTGAGGAGACAGCGGCGAGATCGTCAGGAGCGACGAAGACTGTGAATGCGCGCTGCGGCGGTGAATTGAAGTCTACACCCTGCCAGCCAGGTAACCATCTCTAAACCATCTCTTTAAAGGATACCCGAAGTGACATGATGAGATAGACATGTGTATGTACAGTGCCTAGCACACAAATAACTATGCTGTGTTCTTTTTTTTCTTTCTCTGCCTGAAAGAGTTAAATATCAGGTATGTAAGTGGCTGACTCAGTCCTGACTCAGACAGGAAGTGACTACAGTGTGACTCTCACTGATAAGAAATTTCAACTATAAAATACTTTCCTAGCAGAAAATGGCTTCTGAGAGCAAGAAAGAGATAAAAAAGGGGAAAATCTTATCAGTGAGGGTCACACTGTAGTCACTTCCTGTCTGAGTCAGGACTGAGTCAGCCACTTACATACCTGATATTTAACTCTTTCAGGCAGAGAAAAAAAAAAAAAAAAAAAAAGGAACACAGCATAGTTATTTGTGTGCTAGGCACTGTACATATATATGTCTAGCTCATCATGTCACATCAGTTCGGGTATCCTTTAAAGGAAAACTGTAGTGAGAGGTATATAGAGGCTGCCATATGGATTTCCTCTTATTATTATTATTATTATTTAGTATTTATATAGCGCCGACATATTACGCAGCGCTGTACAGTGTATATATATATATATATATATCTTGTCACTAACTGTCCCTCAAAGGAGCTCACAATCTAATCCCTACCATTGCCATATGTCTATATTATGTAGTGTAAGTACTGTAGTCTAGGGCCAATTTTTAGAGGGAGCCAATTAACTTATCTGTATGTTTTTGGAATGTGGGAGGAAACCGGAGTGCCCGGAGGAAACCCACGCAGACACGGAGAGAACATACAAACTCTTTGCAGATAGTGCCCTGGCTGGGATTCGAACCAGGGACCCAGCGCTGCAAGGCGAGAGAGCTAACCACTACGCCACCGTGCTGCTCTTAAACAATACCAGTTGCCTGACAGCCCTGCGGATCCTCTGCCTCTAATACTTTTAGCCATAGGCCCTGAACAAGCATGCAGCAGATCAGGTGTTTGACATTTTTGTCATATCTGACAAGGTTAGCTGCATGCTCGTTGCTGGTGTGATTCTGCAGGCAGATAGCTCAGCAGGGCTGCCAGGTAACTGGTATTGCTTAAAAGGAAATCAATATGGCAGCCTCCATGTACTTCTCACTACAGTTCTCCTTTAAAAGGAATTAAATAAGGCTGCCTCTATATCCCTCTCACTTCAGTTGTCCTTTAATTATTGCACGTTTCATGTCTCATGCATCGGGTACTATGTCTGAACATCAGTCACAACCTGTTTCCCTCATTTGTAGCTGAGGTGTGATGATGGGGTCTTCAGTGAAGATACAAGCAAGATGCTGAATCCTGGGAGAGGCAAGTTAGTTCATACAGATTTTAAACTGGTATTTGAATTTTGTTGAAGAAAAAAAAAAGTAATCCTTTAGTTTGGCTTCCTGTACTGTGTCATTCAATTTTTTTGTGTGCATATAAGACACAAGCTTCCTAATGTGTTCCTCTTTTCTACTTAGAAATGTGACCACAATCACGCTGCAATTCGATTGCACGTCTTCCCAATGTCCACTACTGCAATTGAGCTCCTATAGGCATCAGCCTATGAGAGGGGATCACATTGTGAGACACCCGAGGGGCCAGTTTAGTCAATAAGCTGTCCCCTGTACAGCGTTGCGCTAGATTGCAACGCTGTACAATAAAAAAAACAAAAACATTCCGTCACACACGTGATCCCTGCCCACCGCTCTTCGGGGGAGGGGGTGTTGGGGCGCATCCTCACCAGTTTGCCTCAGTCTAGAACCGGCCCTGTGGTCACCTGTCTAGCTGTTTGTGCACTGGGTGGCTGCAGATCATTTCTGACAACAGCTTTGAGGAAGATTGCACTTTAGATCTGCGATTGCGGTTGGGTTGGAATCTGGTAGTGAGGAGATGTACAGGGGAGAGAGCTTTGTAGGTTAGGATGGGAAACCAATCATACTGTGGCAACAGCTTCACACATCTCCCCATATAAAAGCAGAGTAAAGGTGTCCATACAGGATTCAATTTTGGGTTGTTACTCATTGCCAAGCACAAACTCCTCTGCAACCCGACAGGACTTCAAAAATGAATGGTGGCAGATCAATTCCTGCAATGACGTTTTGACAGCAATGGGTCCCCACATCTCTCTTTAAGGGCTGGTTCACACCAAGAGCTCCTCCGAGCGCTTAAGTTTCGAAAAGCACTTGGCTAATGTCTATGGACTAGTACACACCAGAGTGGATGTGATTATTTTCCCAAATGCAAAACAAGGGTCTTGCAGCATTCTGGAGGGAGATTATGCTTCGCTGTAATGGAAAGGCTTTTCAAAGCCTTTTTTGCCAAAAGCTGTTCACTTCCAGGTCAAAGTGTACTTCCTGTTTTGCCGTAAGATCTACAAAATTGCTAAGCGCAAACGCTCTAAAATTGCTAGGCATAAATAGACCATTGCTAAAATCGCTACAAAAAGTGCCAAGCATTTGCACTTAGCAATTTTTGGTGTAAACTAGGCCTGAATGCAGCACTCAGCATTTTTATTTCACGGGGGTGGGGTCCATGCAGATTATTAGCATCCCACACTGTACATCCCTAGCTTCAATACCAGTCTAAATACAACTATAAATAATTGCTGTTGGTGTACCATAGTTATTAGCCGTAGACCAATAATGCAATCAGCAGAAAAAAAAATGAAATCTTGCCTACATCTAACATCTGTATATAGTTATAAAGCTACTGCCTGTGCAAAAAGCAAACACCAAACACTTTGTTTGAACCATGTATCATGAAATTTTTTAGGGATCGTCAAAAACACTAAAGAATAATAATGATAAGTTCTGTATGATCTTATAGAGTGGGACGGAGCTGGAGCCTCTCTGCGTGACCTGGAAATGGATGATGCAATGGAAAAAAGGTAATTGCTGAGTGCAATACTTGCTGTCTGTTCTGTCCTCTGCTCTCTGGATTATGCTAGGTCATCAAACTAGTATTTTTAAAGGAGGGTGAACTGGCCTAGTAAAGAATATGCTGCAGTCTTTTTGGGCAACCAAGAGCCTCAATTTTGACAATTCTCCATTGCTTTTATTATGGGCAGTGGTCTAGTCTGTTGTGAGCATGAGTTTTGGGTATAGAGGTGTAATAATTGTCTGCATGTAAATTGGCCACATTCCGCTGCACCCTTCTCCAACCCCTCCCTGCATTTACCATAGTTCCCAGCAAGGAGCATAACTACCTTTGTTTTTGAATACTGATAAAGTGTAGGCTGGAAGAAGCTTGCACTGCAGCACAGGGAAATCCATAGGTTTTGGCTGGAAGAAGGGGCATAAATCAAACCGGAATCCTAGGTTCTTCTTTTGCATCTTCTTATAATCAAGCCTGAATCCTAGGTTCTTGCCAGAGCACCTTAGCACCATACCTGCTCCAGGCTGATAGGGAGAAGAGTTCCAGGCCATTATTTTTAGAAGGCGGCCAAGATGGTAGCCTGCAGTTACCCCCTGCATGTGTCAAATGTGTGCTCTGTGGATTTCTTTGTGTTCCAGGAACAAAAACGTTCGCTCTGGACAACAGATCTATGTTTCTTCACCTGAAGACACAACCCTAAGGACATCCATCAGTAGACAACTGTCTCTGCCACCTCTAGAGATGAGAAAAGATGAGAAGGACAGCCGGCTGAGGAGGCTTGGGCTTGGTTATCTGCTACAGGGGTCCAACTCAGAGCCCAGCATCTCTGAAGCACAGACAAGGATGGACCCGCTCCAAAACATCACACATATCAAGGATCACATCAGGCAAAGTAAATTTCACATACAGTACTTGGAAAGTTATCTTATTTAAAGAATAATTGTGTAAAGAACTTGTGTTTAGAATAACAAAGTACACATCATGATAGATGTGTTGAAAGCCTTCCATCAGTCTACCTGAAGGGGGGAGACTATTCTTGTTGCAACCCAACCCTTATTAGAAGGATAATCAGATAGCACCATAAGCCCCTCATTGTATAAACCCTCTCTCCCTCAATTTTTGGAGACAGAGAGAGGCAGGAAAAGCCCCTTAAAGCTGTCCTAAACTCAGAACTTCCTCTGCTTTAAAAAATACGCAATAGCATAATGACCTTTATAGAAAAACATTTGTTACAGCAGATACAAATCACACATTAAATCTGCAGTGTGTCTACTTCCTGCTTTTATGGAGGCAGACCTATTGCTAACATCCTTTGTTTACAAATTAGCTGCTCTGCCGTGGCAGAGAAGATTCCTGAGCTGACACAGCTAAGAGATCAAATGACAGTGGTGAGATAAGGGGGAATTAGACACGCCAAACTCTCTAAATACATACAGGGTACATTTCTCTCTGTTTTCCTTCTGTCCTGTGCAAGAGGTCAGTTCCAATTTAAAGGACAACTATTGCAAGATTTATTCTGCAGCGGAGGGGACTGGGAGCCAGTGGCTCAGTGCGAAGCTGCAGTGAGGGACAAAGCGGCTGCTAGGGGCTGGAGGAAGCCCCAGGTAAGCAAATTTTTTTTTTATTTTTTTATTTTTTTTAAAGCTGCTTGGCCCTTCCCTTTAAGCAATACCAGTTGCCTGGCAGCCATGCTGATTCTCTGCCTCTAATACTTTTAGCCATAGACTCTGAACAAGCCGATATTTCTGACAAAATTCTGATCAGTTTAGCTGTTAATTATGAAAGTTGCAAAATCACACATAACCTGTTCTTTGTTTTGTGTTTTCAAGGATTAAGTTCAACTGAGCCATCTAGACGCAATAGGGTAAGAAAAACAGATCAATGCATAGTACAATAAAATTAGAGATGTGCTTCAAAAAAAGCTCCAGAGATAAGGTGGGTTCACATTGAGCACCGAGTCATGTTCGTGATCGAGATTAGTCAAGCAAAATCTTGCGTTTTACCGCAATTTGTGCTTCCCGTACAATAGAATGAGAATCACAGCGCAATTGTCAAATCGCTGCATGCGGCAATCGCTGCAGTGAGAATGTGTCCATAGGGATACATTAGCAGCAGCACTGTGCTGATCACCAGCGATCAGCAAAGCACTGCACAAGAGGAACCATCGTGAAAATCTTAAAATTTAAACCACATACAAATAAGTAGTAAGTTTCTTCCAGAGTAAAATGAGCCATAAATTACTTCTCTCCTATGTTGCTGTTACTTACAGCAAGTAGTATGAATCTGACATTACCGACAGGTTTTGGGCTAGTCCATCGCTCCATAGGAGATTGTCAGCATGGCCTTTATTCTTTATAAAGGCACTCCCTGAAAAAAGATGTATACAAAAGGTACTGACCAGCCGCTCTTCTCACCGTACACTTTCTTGGCAATTGGACAGAGTAACTGCCATTCACTAAGTGCATTTTGAAAAGAAAAATCCCTGTGAACCCCCCCATGAGGAGATGGGCTAGTCCAAAACCTGTCGCTTCTGTCAGATTTCTACAACCCACTGTAAGTGACAGCAACATAGGAGAAAAGTAATTTATGGCTCATTTTACTCTGGAAGAAACATACTTCTTAATTGTATATGTTTACATACATTTTAAGATTTTCACGACAGAGGCCCTTTAAGTGTGAACCAGCCCATACAGCAGATTGACATATATGTGAAGTTTTTGAGTTTTTCTGCTGGTCAGTAAAACCGCATTAAAGTGGAGTTGAACTTGCTGTTTTTTTTTTTTTTTTTTTAAAACATCCATCAAATCATGTAATGCTCATAGAGCTTATGATTTGCAACACACACAAAAAATTATTACGTCCAGCATTCCAAGTAAAGTGTAAAAGTGCCCATACACCTGTTGATTTACCAATTAAATTCCTGGCAGTCAATCGATCTTCTGGGAATAGATTCTTCCAAAATATCCACTTTGGTCAAATATGACCAAAGATTAATTGAACGTACCGATCAGGCAGGATGGAAGATCGAGGTCAATTGGGAGCAGAGCAGAAGCAGCATTGGACGACAGTACATAGTGTTTACATTCCATTGAACAGTGCAATGCTGCAGTTCGATCAGCCTTCAATAGATTCCAGCATGACCAGATCTGAATGATTATTCCTTATGCTAGGTACACACTATACAATTTTCTGTTAGATTTACCCACCAGATCGATTATTTCCAACATATCCGATCTGAATTCCAATCGATTTTTCGATAGTTTTTCAATAGTATTTTTTTATCTTTTTACGAAAGCAGAAAAAAAAAATTGATCAATATTCAGATCGTACATGTTGGAAATAATCGATCTGGCAGGTAAATCTAACAGGAAATTGTATGGTGTGTACCTAGCATTACTGTGGAATGAAGGCGTCGTAGTAAAACCAGAGAACGAGTGGGAGAAACCAGGCCCAGATTTACCTCACAGGAGCCTATAGGCACAGATATCCTGGCTTCTACAAACACCCACCAAACTGCACCACAAGTGTGCTGGCACAGCTGTCACTTCTTCCTTGCCTGGCATAGGTAGCTACAGGTGCAACTTCGTATTCAGTAGCCAGGGGTACCTTCAGTATTAAGTAGCTAGTGGTGCCCCTGACGGGAGGGAGATTTAGTCAGTGGAATGCCGAGAGCAGGGTGAGTAACCGCTCATTTACGCTCTGCATAGGGAAGGAGGCACTAAGGGAAGGGAGTGAGCCGCCTTTCCATTATCAGACGCCAGTTGGCACATGCCTACAGTGCCTTATGGTAAATCCGATCCTGGGAGAATCTGTATTCCTTACTTTATAGAGATTTCTGGACCAAAAGATGCATACAGGTGAAAATTCTGGAAAATCTGTATATTGCAATGGTTTTCAGTAGGTTTAATAAATAAAAAAAAAAACATGTACAGTGATCATATGTATACTATAAACTTTCATACTAAAATGGATTTATTCTTTAAAGTATGGTTCCTACACAAACATAGCTAATACAATATAAGTGTAACTTTTTTTTTTTTTTTTTTGTATTTCAGACTTTTCCTCCAATAAGTTATTCCCCTCGATCTCCTAAATCCTTCAGGTTACGGCCTCTGATAATGTCAAGAAACAACATAGGAAAACAAACCACTAACTCAGATGCGTCTGATAAATCGAGAGTTGATGGGACAGCTTGTGGGGAAGACAGTCCAAGGAAGTCCATAGAAACTTCTGAAGACGTGGTCTTATCTAAAGATCTTGTTCAGATCAGCTTAATCAGTTTAGAAAGCACTGATGAAAGAACAGACAATCTCATGGGTGATCTATCATCAAGATGTGCTCAGCTGAGCATTGGGCTGGGATCTGGAAGACGTAAAAAACAAGGAAACTCAAACTGTGAAAGTGTCAGACTACCTCACATCTGCTGCAATGAGATTCCTGAACAGCAGGTTAACAAGACTCTTGGAGGCAACCGTGAAGAGACAGAAAGTGAACCATTGCCAGTACAAGAGAGTCAAGAGGCCACGGTAAAAAATACGACTAATCACAATGAAGAAAATGCATTGTCCATAAATGGTGCCAAGGAGCCACAGGAACTCGAGACCAACTTGTCACACAGTAGAAAGACTCTCACAACAACGGAAGACAACTTCCAAAGCCCTCAAAGCGATCATAAGCTAGAACATGTTACTAAACTTATAGAGTCCATCAAAATTAATTCCCCAAGAACTCCCAGGTTAAGTTACTTGCCATTTGTTCACATCACATTCTCCGATTCAAACCAAGAACTGCATTGCCCCCCACCAAAACCTTTTCTTGCCAAAAGGAAGCCAAATACGAGCATTTCAATGCACAATGCCAGTCATAGTTTTAACATCATTGCTCAAAAAGAAAAGCGAAGTAAAAAAAACAAAGTGTTAAGAATAAACTCAGCTCCTGTCCCTACCACCAAGTATTCAAAGCCTCTTTCCATTAGCAATGGAAAATGTATAAAGTGCGTACCTCTACCTGCTTTGGTATGTTCTTCTGCACCTTCACCCTCAAAAGCGTCAAGGAAAGCCAGCATCAGTAAGCCTAACAGTGCAGAAAGAAGCAGTTCCCGTTCACAAACCCAGCTATCCCTCTACACAAAGAAGAGGTTAAACTCTCCCATTAATCCAACCATGCCTCCACGAGCAAAAACGGCACAGGATTTTCAAGACATTCATTACAGCGATATGTTTGTTGAGATAAAGCCACAAGACAGCGGCCCAGGGATCTACCAAATGTTTGAGACTCCAGCTTACATTAATAGTTCTAGTGACATCACTAAAGGCCATAAAGAAACTGGTTCTGCTTCATCTAGAAGAAGTTTCTCCTCCAAGAGCATTCGGTCAGGTTCTTCCCGAGAAAGCAGTGCAAGAGCGGCCAAAAAAACAAAATCCAGAAGCAGGAAGAAGCTATCTGCAACAAATCGTCCACGAAAGAACTCTGCAACAAAACTGTTGGATGTGGAAGTCATTTCAGAGAAGACAGAGGAAAATGTGGTCATCATATCTGGCACCAACTGGGAAATAAAAGCTCCAAAGCAAGAGGGATGTATCAGCCAACGTAACAAAGACTGTATGGTAAATGGCATAATGGAACTAGACCAACAGTTTTCTGCAAACTTATCCATAATCAAAGAAGCCACTTTAGAAAACTCTGTAAATACTGAAGAATCATCTCATCTATCCCTCATTAAACAGCTTCAAAACCTTGTAGAAGCTAATATTGATCATTTTAAACAGGAGCGTCTTCACCCTGCCAAGACTACAGAAAACAGAACAAAGGATAGCGCAGAGTGTTCATATCCCAGCAAAAGCAACCACAGACGGAAATATTTCCAGATACCAGAAGCAACAGGTTTAACGCAAAATCCTCAAGAGGTCTCTGAAGCAGATAGGACTTCAGACAAAGCTCAGCAATCACTAGAAGAAGCAGCCTGGATCAGCCTGCTGTCCAAACAAAATTATGAAAATCATAAGAAAGAGATTCTGATGGGAGAGTGTGAAACAGAGCACGACACTCAACATACGCACTCAATTCCCACAACTATTAAGGATGTGCTTGAGAGCGATCAGCTGACGGACATGTTAAACTCTCTAACTAAAAACCTGATACAGCTTGATGAAGAGTCCAACAACTGTAAAACGGTAATAGGTCATCAAGACAGCCCTGGAAACACGAGTCTTGATCAAGGAGAAGAAGCTGAAGAGCCTGGACTGCACTCAAGTCTAACGCAGGTATAAACAAATTTAGTACTAAGAGTAAAAGTTATGAAAAAATAAGGTATTTTTTCACACTATGGGTCTCAAAATACAGAGCAAGATGCTTCCTTAGTCTGAGACTCATTCATTTGCAAACTATTCACTTTTACAAAAAGGAAGAAAACAAAATACTACTCACTTTTCTAAAAGTGAATAGTTTAGAAAAAATAAGGTATCTTCAATTGGACACATTTTTGTATTCCAGAACGGGAGTGTTCTGTGCATGCACTGTCCGTACATACTTGCAACTGTGCATGTGCAGAACGCTCCTGACCATAGGAACGCGATTGAGGAGGCATTCAGCCCAGAACATTACATGTGCAGTAGTCCATGGGTTGCAAACATAATCTGGCTACAGCAGCAAAGTTGACCGCTCGGATCGGGAGGACACTGAGGGGACTGACAGACTACAGCGGGCTGGAAGAAGCCCCAGGCAAGTAAAATTCCTCTTGTTCCCCCCCCCCCCCTCTCAGGTTTACTTTAAAAATCACTGTGTGTCAAGTAGGCCCCATTTTGGGTATTATTCTAAAGTACCCCTTCACACAAATATTTGTATTTGTCAGAAGCACTGTAAAGTTGCTTGTAAGCAAATTTCAAACATCCCTTCATGCGTTTCCCCCCCCCCCCCCCCCCACTACTAACATTCCCTTCCTCCGAGATAGGACTATACTTCAAATCAGGTGTTTGGCCCCATTCACACTTGAAAGTGCAAAAAGCCAGCGTCAATCAGGACCTTTTAACGCTATCTACCCATTAGTGAGGTCTAAAGTAGGTCGGTGAGATGCTACAAATTTTAGCGCCTCTGCAAGCTGTCAATTTTGGCAACTGGCCAAATTCCAAGCAGCGTACAATTTGCATTACTTTTCCACATTAGTTGGAATTTTTAGTTCCCTTAATTGGCCATTTTTGGTGAGGGAGAGCTCATATAAATACTTTGTCATTGAGAAGGTTGTAGTCCTCTCACCTCTTTGGTGAGTTAGAAGGGAAATTGCCCCATTAACCTAAGCCTCATTTTTAGATGCAATGAAGAAATCTGCCCAGGCATTTTCCCCTGAAGCTGTGCAAAGCATGATGGGATTTCTGATGATGCTCTGCTGTTTTGGCACAAATTAGTTTTTTAATTTGAGATTCGAAACCTAGCACGCACAGCTGGGGGGAGTGATCAGGACACGGGATAGTTGGAACTGTCTCATGCTCCCTGTCACCTCCTTTAAACCAAAAAGATGGCTGCCCCCATGAAATCACAAACATTTGCCTGTTCTTTTAAAACAGTGTGGGTAAGAGATTATATTACCCATCTATTTTAATTAACATAACTAATGTAATTTAATGACTGTTTATTTAGGCTGAAGTTCCCCTTTAACTGACAGCTTTGGTAGTGAAGAAAACTAAAAAAAAACAAAAACACATACTGTAATTTCATGTAAAGAAGCAGTCACCTGACTTGCACTGTAGTACTGGTTAATATACCAATGGTCTTGGAAGACTATTGACTTCTGCCAGGGGTCTGCCTGGGTCATCAGTAGGTATGGTCTATGACAGGCATGGGCAAATTTGGCCCTCCAGCTGTTGAGGAGCTACAAGTCCCACAATGCATTGCAGGGGTCTGACAGCCACAGTCATGACTCAAAGGCAAATGCATTGTGGGATTTGCAGTTCCTTAACAGCTAGAGGGCCAAGTTTGCCCATGCCTTGTCTATGAGCTGCCAATAATGCCATGATTATGCAGAATTATGCAAATTCTGTATACAATTTCATGCAGCTTAAAAATTAGAACTATTTGCATGTCATTGACCATTTCCTACTCATCAGCCCTCCCACTCAGAATCAGACCGCCAGCTTGCAATCAAAACTTTAATACTGCCGAACTGAATTTTTTTTTTCAATATAAAATTTGACCGCGTGTCCTGGACCAGAGCCTCGCACACACGCTAGATGACACTTGACAAAGATGACCGAAAACGACGGCCTCTGACGAGAATCTAGGGCGTGTACAGTAGTGAGGATCGTAATCAGCTAATTACAATTACTTCGCAATTACGTCTATACGCAATTACGATTTGTACATTTGTTATTTTGCGTAATTTTCACGTAATTTCATGGCGGCAGGGATTAGCAAAGCCCCAATACATCCTAGTGACACCACAATCGCTACATATGTTAAGGAGAATAGTGGGTACAGGTCAAAAAAGAATTTTCCAAAAAGACCTTGTAGTTTGAGAAAAATAGATTGTAAAAATGCAAAAAATAAAATGGTTTTTAAACTCTGAAAAATGACGGTTTAAAACCCATTTTTCTTTGCATTTTTAAAATAGATTTTCTCAAAAACAAATACAAGGTCTTTCTGAAAAATTCTTTTTTTGACCTGTACCCACTATTGTATTATCCTTAACATATGTAGCAATTTTGGTGTCAATAGCATGTATGGGGGCTTTGCTATTAACCTCCAAAGTCGGCACGAAATTACGTGAAAGTATGAATTATTACTATTACATACGAAATTACGATTTTCTCTGAAATTTCACATTACGATTACGATGTGTGAATTGCGAAAGTTCGGCCCACCATTGGTGTACAGCAGCCCGATGCCACCCAATTCCTCAGGCAGCAATCAGCAGGGTAAAACAGAGCAACAGAGAACATCTCTAGCCGGCAGGCTATCATCACGTCTGTACAGACTCAGCCCTGCAACATCGGCTTAGGAATCGGCATCCCAATCCCAGAAGGGCAACATGCCTCGTATGCATGCAGCTCAAGGTTAAGTTTCCATAAGAAGCATGCACCTTTCGTATGCAATATCTTATGCGAATGCGCATACGCATACGTGGTTTTTATATGCACACCCCCAAACATTTTTCTTGGTCCATTTTTTTTTTTTTTTTAACCACTTAAGCCCGAAGGGTTGAAATTTTTTTACATCCGGGCAACTTTCACCCCCCATTCATTTGCCAATAACTTTATCACTACTCATCACAATTAATTGATCTATATCTTGTTTTTTCCGCCACCAATTAGGCTTTCTGTGGGTGGTATATTTTGCTAAGAGCCACTTTACTGTAAATGCATTTTAACAGGAAGAATAAGAAAAAAATGGAAAAAATTCATTATTTCTCAGTTTTCAGCCATTATAGTTTTAAAATAATACATGCCTCCATAATTAAAACTCACGTATTGTATTTGCCCATATGCCCCGGGTATTTCACCGTTAAAATTATGTCCCTATCACAATGTATGGCGACAATATTTTATTTGGAAATAAAGGTGCATTTTTTCCGTTTTGCGTCCATCACTGTTTAGAAGCCCATAATTTATTAAATCATATTGATATACTCCTTTGACATGCATATTTAAAAAGTTCAGACCCTTAGGTAACTATTTATGTTTTTGGTTTTTTTTTATTGTAATTTTTTTTTTTTTTTTTAATCTAAACTTGTATGTGGGTATTTTTTGGTGTGGGAGGTAAACAGGGTTTTTTTTTAATATATTTATATGTTTATTTGTAATTTTTTTTCTTTTTAGGTGCAATTTGCCATTTGGCCACAAGATGGCCAGAATCAAAAAGTCCTGGGAGCGATCGATCTCGCTCCCAGGCAGAAGAAAGGAGCCCAGAGCTCAGAAAAGCCGCAGCGTCTGAAGAGATGCTGTCGGCTTTTCTCCGGGGGGGGGTCCGATCAGCGAAAGGGATTTATAATCCCTTTCACTGATCGGTGGGCTAACGGGCGGCAGCGGGGGCGCGCACGGGGGGGGCCCGCAGGAGCACGCGCGACCCGCGGGAGTGCGCGCAGCCCAACTGGACGAGAAATCTTGTCCAGTTGGGCTTAAGTGGTTAAATTAAAGGGGAACTGAAGTAAGAGGTATACGGAGGCTGCCATATTTATTTCCTTTTAATCAATACCAGTTGCCTGGCAGCCCTGCTGGTCTATTTCTCTGCAGTAGTATCTGAATAACACCAGAAACAGGCATGCAGCTAATCTTGTCAGATCTGACTTTACAGTCAGAAACACCTGATCTGCTGCATGCTTGTTCAGGGGCCATGGCTAATAGTATTAGAGGCAGAGGATCAGCAGGACAGCCAGGCAACTGCTATTTCTTAAATGAAATAAACATGGCAGCCTCTATATACCTTTCTCTTCAGTTCCCCTTTAAGTAGGAAGTCCTATTGTCATTGATAGCACACGTCGTACAGCATGCGGCGTCTGAAAAGTAGCAACCCCTTTGTCTTTTTTTTTTTATTTCCCCAATTTCCACCTCTAATGGAAACCAGTCCATTGCAAGTCCATCTGCGAATTTGAGAGGAAAAAAAAAAATGCACAAATTCGCACCTAGTGAAAACCGGTCCTAAGAATCTGTAGACACTGGCTGCGTTGCATTTTTATAATTGCATGCATTTTTTTTAAATTGAGAAACCCTTTTTAAAAAATAATGAAAACCTTGAACCGTACACAGTGGCATGGTGCAATTTTATAGTGACAGAAGCATTTTTGAGCGCCGTTTTTGAAAAATAGCACACAAAAATGTGATGCAATGGCATTTTTTTTGTTTTTTTTTTTTTAGGTCAAATCCCAGGACATTTCCATGTTGAAGGACTTTTTAGCCAATCACTACGCAAGCAAAAACGCAAGCGCATTGCAAAAATGCAAGCATGCGATTTTAAAATCGCACCATATGCAATTTTAAAATTGCATTGCGATTGAGCGTGGCGATTTTCAGTGTGTACAGGCCCTAAGGTTTTAAAACAAAAACATTCAAACAATTGTAAAAAAAATAAATAAGACAAGACACAAGATTAAAATATGCCAACAGATGTTAGTATATTTGCTCTACCAAAACATTTCCAGTACCATATCTTTTAGCGTAGGTTTTATACCTTGCTGCAGAGTCCGTCCGCCTTCAAGCTGCAATTGGTCATCTTGCCTGGTTACCAGCCAGGACAACCAATCAGCAACTTCCCTGTGGCAACTTGTCAACTGATTAACTCAGAGCAGGTGTACAATCATCTTAAGAAAATATGTACAAAAAATTTTTTACATGCTAAAGAATATATATCTTTTTTTCAAACCATACATTGCAGCAAATTTTATGGAGCATTTCAGTAAAAAGAAAAAAAACAAAACAAAAATGACAGGTTCCTATTAGGCCACAGTTTATGCCTGGCAATGGCACCGCTTAAAGTGACCATCGGAAATCTCCTCCACCCCCATTTACTCCTATCAATAAATCAAAGCCAAAAACAAATATTACACTTGCAGTTTCGCCTCCTTTACCAGGAAGTTGCCATGAATTACGAGATCAAGATTCCCATCAGACGAACGTCTAAATTAACAATGTAGGCAGGCACCAAGATGGGCAATGCTTTTTTTTCTTCTTTATACTACTCCAACAATTATCCTGACCTGGCAGAACTGTCATTTTAGATTATTTTAAATCTATCTTTAGTTCCGATTAAAGTTAACGGTTTCACTTACCTGGTTCTGCAAGCCCCCAGCAGCCGTCTTGTCCTGTGCCAGTCCTCCACTCCACGAGCCTCCGTTCTCCCGCCGCTGCTCCGTTCCTCGACATGTAAGTCGAGTCCAGTCCCGTCTGCAATAGCGATATTGCAGACCAGAACGGGAAGAAGGATACGAGTGGCCAGAGGCACGCAGGCGCAGTGGCCAGTTGGTGAAACCTGAAAGTAGCTGGCGGCGGGAGAACGGAGGCTCGTGGAGGACCGGCGCGGGAAAGGACAGCTGCTGGGGGCTTGCAGAAGCCCCAGGTAAGTGAAACAGTTTGTTTTAAATCTATCTTCAGTTCCGCTTTAACAGATACACAATTTCAAATAATTATGAATAGAATTTTCGTAGCTTTGAGCATGAGTAGCTTTGGCTCCTCCTTTTGGTAATCTAAGATAGGAAAAGAGTCAGAGAAAGTGGTAATTGGGCCCCCTGACACCCGCTGGGCCCTAGGCTATTGCCTAGGTTGCCTTGTGGATGATTCTGCTCTGGACCTTCAGCTAGTTTATCTCAAGAGGAAAAAAAAACTCAGACAAGGTTTTGAAACCTGTCCAATCCATTGTTCACTCCTAAGATCAGCATGGCTGGATTTGAGGCAGGGCCACAAAGACCATGGCCTAGGGCACCAGGAAGAAAGGGCGGGCAGTGGGCTGGCACACTAAGGCAGTTAAACTGCCAAACATGTAAACCGCAGCAGTCACAAACCCAGTCTGTGTCTGCCTTGCTGGTCCTGTGCTCCGCCCCCTCCCCCCCCCCCCCCCCCATCCTGTGCTCCCTCCAAGGACGGGGCTGGTGACAGTGGGCCTTGGGCAGTAAAATGTCCAAATCCGGTCCTGAAGACCAGTCTGCCGCCGCACACTCCGTGCCATAGAGTCACTGGTCATATCTGGTTGCCTTTAGTATTAACACGAACTGCATGACTTATACCCCATCAGTCATACTCAGTATGAAGGTGCCCATTAATGGTACAATTTCCCATACCATCGACTGGATGCCGATCAACGTTGAACGATCGTTCCCTCAATACGACTATTTTAGTTTGGTTGGATTGCTCATCATTATCCCCTCCCTTGCCGGGCCCAAACGATGGTTTCTGATCGATCGCAACAATTGGATGGTCAGTTATTCAGGAAATTAGATCGTTTAACGGGCACCTGTTTTTGGGCTGGACAGTTTTCACAAAACTGCCGCGGTGTCCATTCAGTCAACATGCTGCCAGCACCGCAGAATTATAATACACATTTCAGCTTAACCGTGCAACATAACCTACTATATACATTCACCAAGTAGGATCGGACACCGTGCAACTAGGGATGATCAGTGAGATGCAAATATCTCCGAGTTCATGCAAGATTATGTACATTTGTATGCAAATATGTGCAGCTTGGAAAATGCACCAATCAAGTCCCACCCAGGTTTAAATTGATTGGTCCATTTTCAAGCTGCATATAGTTGCTTAAAAATTGACATAATCTTGCATGGAATTGGAAATATTTACATCTCATTGATCATCCCTACTTGCAACCTGTAGCAAATGAACAACAAGTCCCAGGATGCAATGCAAGATACCCGCATACAGAGCATGCTAGAAATTGTCTAGAATTCTTGAAAGGTAATGTTGCTTGTTATGATGGCCATACATGGTACATTTTTTTCATACAATTTTACCATTTCTATGTAATATAAGGGAACTGCCTAAATTATCCTTTCAGTATATTCACTTAATTTATACTACATAGAAATGGTAAGATTGTATGAAAAAAATTGTACCATGTATGGCCACCATTAGACAAACGTTACATTGTAAAGGCAGGGCAAGTGAAACAGACAAGTCTGCAAATAGGAGGACTTCTTCACCTTCTACCCGCATGCAAGTCAGAAATATCTAAAAGAGGCTTCCAAATTTTCAATGTCGCTGACACCTGTGAGATCCAGTGACTCTCGAAAGTCTGCAGCACAGGCAAAGCACTCACGCTTATCCAAATAGCCAGCATGGAAAAAAAGCAAAAATCTGAAAAGGATAGAACTCCAGGCTTCTGCACGGATGAAGAGAAATTTAAACACATTCAGGAACTTTTTTTTTTTTATGCATTTAAAGGACCACTAACGCAAAAATCGTAAAATTTAAAATACATGTGAAAATAAGAAGTACATTTCTTCCAGCGTAAAATAAGCCATAAATGAATGTTCTCCTATGGTGCTGTCACTTACAGTAGGTAGTAAAACTGACAGAACTGACAGGTTGAGGACTAGCCCATCTTATGGGGGATTTTCAAGGTTTTCTAAAGCACTTGGTGATTGCCAGTTGCTCTGTCCAACTGCCAAAAAAGTGAGCAGGGAAGCTGGACAGCATCTTTGTATAGATCCTTTTCAGGGAGTGTCGTTCTAAAGAATAAAGGCCATGCTGAGAATCCCCCTTGAAGAGATGGACTAGTCCAAAACCTGTCAGTTCTGTCAGATTTCTACTAACTACTGTAAGTGACAGCAACATAGGAGAACATTCATTTATGGCATTTTACTCTGGAAGAATTGTACTCCTTATGTGTTCACATGTATGTTAAATGTTACAATTTTCGCAATAGTGGTCCTTTAAAATACCTCTAACCCAGCCCCCCCCCCCCCCTCTCCCTTTAAACTTTTTAATAGTGTTTTATTATTGGTGTTGTGACTATGTCACAACATGATCCTTCCCCCCCCCCTTCAGCCCCCATTCTGCTCAGTTGTAGTCTTCGGCTGAGCTGGTTGAATATGGGCGGGGAAGTAGTGGCAGTTCTCTCTCCCCTCTGCCCGTCCATAATTCTGCCCCCTCCACTCGCAGTTTTAGTTCCGCTTTATGATTCACAGCACACAGGGGAGCTGCGCTGTGTGCAGGCTTGTGATAATTCAGGTCGGATATCCTTCCAACCTTAATTACTACTACAAGCCCACACACAGCGCAGCTACCCTGCGCACTATGTGCAGTGAATCATATAGGGACCTAAAGCTGCAAGTGGAGGGGGCGGAGTTAAGGACGTACAGAGGAGAGGAAAAACTGCCACTTCCTCCCCGCCCATAATTGACACTAGAACGGGGGCCACAGGGGGCGCTGGAGGGGTAAGGGTGCTGCTGCGTGCTGAGCACCAGAAATAAATCAATATTTAAAGTATGGGGGGGGGATATGGGACCAGGTCAAGGGTACGTTAAAAAGGACCACCATCACAAAACCTGTACAGTTTTAAATATGTATAAAATGTACATTTTATATTTTGCTGAATGGCACTTGCCCAGTCCAACTGCCAAAACAGAATGCAAACAAATAGGGAGGCTGGCTGTTATCTTTGTATAGGTCCATAAAAGGACCACTCCAGTGAAAAAAGTATTAGTTAAAATCTGACAGAACCAATAGGTTTTGGACTAGGTAGTCCATCTCCTCATGGGGTTTCTTTGTTGTCAAAAACATTTTTCTGAATGGCAGTTTAACAGCTAAAATAGTAAGATGCCAGCCAGCCTCCCTACTCACTTGCACACTATTTTGTCAGACTTGGCAACTACCATTCAGAAAATGCTGTTGACAAAGAAAACCCTGAGAATCCCCCAGGAGGAAATGGACTAGTCCAAAACCTGTCGGTTCTGTCAGATTTTGCTGGAGTGGACCCCGTTAACAGAGAGTGCATTTGTAAAAGGACTAAAAGAAATGCTGAGAATCACTCAGAGATAAACTAGTCCAAAACATGTCAGATTTGTACTGCTTACTGGAAGTGACAGCAACATAGGTAAAAGTAATCTATCATGTATTTCACTCAGAAATGTACATTTTACATGTAAAGATTTTAAATCTTACAAATTTTCCAAATAGTGGTCCTTTAATAGAACATTATAGTATATTACTTATGTATAAAAAGATTTATGAATGAAGTTGCGGGTATTGCTAAATAAAAGACAATTATGCACCAAATGATACATTCTCATTTCCATCCTCAGCAACTCCCAGCTGTCTGATTCCTCCTTTTCTCCAGAGTCTGAAGCCACGCCTACAAAATGTGAAGGTTGTCAGACAGCAGGGAGGTGTGGCCTTAACCAACAGAGCAATCACACTCTGCCTCTGCATGCCCATGTGACTGAAGGGGAAGGGTTTCAGATTGGCAGGGAGTCGGCGTGGAGGAAGAGTGTTGGTAGCTGAAAGTTGCTTGGGGAAATGTTGATCTATGAATTGGCGTCAGACATTTTCCATTTCATTTTGTGAAAAACAAAAAACCCTGCAACTTTTTTCATAAATTATGCATACTTGATTTAAAGTAATGTTCTGTTAAATGCATAAAAGAGAGGGATTATACTCCCAAAGCAAAAATGTTATTAACTACTTTTAGTTACATAAAATAATATTTGAAAGCATTTTCAAGCATTCCTTGTATGTAAAAACTTTTACTGCAGCGAACAGAAGAAGCATGCTCATCTCTGGATAACTGACAAATGTAATCATTCCAGGCCAGGAGACATTCTCTGCCTGTGTCTTGATTCTGCTCCCTCCTCCCTCTGCTGAACTGACGCATCACCATGGCAACAGCCAAATCATTTCAAAGAAGCAGGGCAGAGTGAAGGCACATGCCTCAGAGAGCTTCAGCTGGCAAAGATTACATTTGCCAATTAGCTATCTTGTACTGCTCTCTTCAGTGAAAGTAAACGTTTTTTTACACACAGGGAATGCTTGTAAAGGCTTTCAAATGTTCTTTTATGTACCTAAGAGTAGTTTCGGAATTTATTGTTTCGGGGGTAAAATCCCACTTTAAAGAGAAAAACGGCCAATGTTTTGTTCCATATTTCCATGCGTCTCCAGCCAGAGGTACTCTCAATTCTGCCAAATGAACCCAACTGGGAGAGGCCTTCTCCTCCTCCTCTCCAAAAAGTTTAGATGGAGTTACATACTTTTACAAACTTGTGCTTCACTGCCCTGCTTTACAGCCTGAAATCCGTGTGTAAGCTAGATCACACATTAAAGTAATGCAGTTCGTACTGAAGGTTGCTGCTTCAAGAACTGTCAAAACACATAAAAATAAATAGTAATATAAGGTTTCCATCTTTGGACTTCAGTCTCGTGATAAAAATCAAAAACTGAAATTAAAACTTCAGCAGGAATGATCAGATTATCAGAGCGCGCTGTGTCGTCCTGTAAAGTCTCGCGCAGCGATCGCTGCTTCCTGTCCTGAGATAGCGCCCCCTGGGCTTTTGCTTCCCTCCCCCATCAGGTATGGAGTGTCTTTACGGCCATTGTGGGTTTCTTCACCAGAGAGCTGAGGAGATAAGAAATGGCATATTTTAACAACACCTTATAATGCATTACTAAACCATGGATTAAAAAAAAAACAACAACAACAAAAAAACCATTTGTGTACCCTATAAGCCAAGGTACCCACTTTTCCCTAAGAAAACAAGAAAAAGGGATTGACTCAGGTATAAGCCCCCTCTCCAGTATAGCCTCAATAGTAGCCAGATGTACCCCCAGTAAAGGACTACTGTAGGGCTGGTAGGGGGGAAAAAATTGAACTTACCTGGGGGTTCTAATGGTCCCCCGCAGATGTCCTGTGCCCGCGCAGCCACTCACCTGGGTACTGGGATTGCGCAATACACTCCTGGTGACGTCAGCGGGAGAGAGGACACTGCCGTGCAGGCACAGTGGTTTTCTGACTTTAAAGTCTGAAATTCCAGAAGTGAACCCGAGTTGGGGACCTGAGCATCGGTGAGTGGCTGTGCGGGCACAGGACGTCTGCGGGGGACCATTAGAAGCCCTTGGTGAGTTCAACTCTTACCGGTGAGAAGGCAAAAAACAGAAAAATGCACTTATTTTCAAATATTATTGTCACATACATTGTACTAGGAACAAAATTTTAAAAAAATGTTGATAGCCAGGACAAATAAAATGTGTGGGTTTTATCTACAGTAGCATTGTGTAGTTTAAAACTATAGGCGGTGGAATTGTAGAAAGTATTTTTTTCATTTTTTTTCCCGCTTACAAAGCATAGAAAATAAAGTAATTAGATCCTAGCATCAAAGACTAATCATCCATTGGCTCCTTTTGTTTTACAGATTAGCCAGCATACAAGCCTGAGTGACAGCAACACAGATGGCTCCGCCCACAGGGAAAACCACTCAGAGTTTAGGACCAGCGACAGCTCCATTCACTGGGTCAAGGGAGAGGTGCTGGGGAAAGGAGCATATGGAACGGTAACTTTTTCATTATATCCTTTAAGGTGGCCATACATTAGCTGACCAACCAACCAATTCATACATACATCAGCCATCGACCATTCAATTCGATTATTATAATGTAATTGGAAGAAAATTGGTGTTGCCAAGAGCATACCCGTCAGACAAAGCAACCAATTTTGGGACGGAAATTGGCCGTATGGTTGATCACGCAAGCTGCCAGATGTTGGGGGCGAAGTTGGTTGGGTGCGTGGCGGTACAGCGGCCAATTTGCAAATGAGCGACGAGGCGAGATGGGACGGACAGCGTGCGGAAGCTGCTACAGGACAGGTAATGTATAAATGCACACACACTACATACATTTATACATGGCGGGGCAGCGGCCGGGTGGATGCAGCAGCTCAGCCAATTACCTGATGATTTCATGCTGAAATCGGACAGGAATCGGCCTGTAGTGTATGGACAGATTTGATTAGAGACAAATTTATCTCTAATCAGATTCGATCAGAGATAAATTTGTCTTGGTCAAATCTGCGCATAATCTGATGTATGGCCACTTTAAGGGTAAATATGCCCCATTTTTCACAGTGGAGCTTCAATGCGGTATAGCAGTGAAAGGATGAGGACAGTCAGGGAACAAACTACTGCAGCTCATTTCTCTCATCACAGCTTCACTGTAAAGTGTAACTGTCGGGCATAAAATCAATTCTTTGTTTTTATCTGGTAAACCAGAAAAAGGATAACCAGGCAATCAAAAAAAATCACTCTTACTTTCCTTCTCCATAAAACATCATTCCCCAGTTTCCCTGGCTCCTATTTGGTACATCTGCCCCACAAAAGGAAGTTGCAGGGCATGCTGGGTTTTTTATTCTACCTTACTTTCCTCCCCTTTTCCCCTCAGACATAAGTAATGCAGCCTGATAGGCCGAAACCTCTTTCCCTACAGTTTTCCCCTCCCACAACTCTGTTCCTCTCTGATTGGCCAATATTTCTCATGCTGAGAAGTTGAGAAAAATCACTCAGCACAGCAGCTTCTGAAATCCATCCATACAAAAAAACCAGCTCTGCTGATGACAATGCACCTTCTACTGCAGAGCTGGGTGCGAGTGTCTGAAGACTGGGAGGAGGGCAGGTAGTGCATACACAGGCAGAGGAGAGTAAGGGTCGGCTCACACTTGTTTAACCACCCTGGCGTTCTGATTAAATCGCCAGGGTGGCTGCGGGAGGGTTTTTTTTAAATAAAAAAAAAACTATTTCATGCAGCCAACTGAAAGTTGGCTGCATGAAAGCCCACTAGAGGGTGCTCCGGAGGCGATCTTCCGATCGCCTCCGGCGCCCAGAATAAACAAGGAAGGCCGCAATGAGCGGCCTTCCTTGTTTTGCTTACATCGTCGCCATAGCGACGAGCGGAGTGACGTCATCGACGTCAGCCGACGTCCTGACGTCAGTCGCCTCCGATCCAGCCCTTAGCGCTGGCCGGAACTTTTTGTTCCGGCTACGCTGGGCTCAGGCGGCTGGGGGGACCCTCTTTCGCCGCTGCTCGCGGCGGATCGCCGCAGAGCGGCGGCGATCAGGCAGCACACGCGGCTGGCAAAGTGCCGGCTGCGTGTGCTGCTTTTTATTTCATCAAAATCGGCCCAGCAGGGCCTGAGCGGCAGCCTCTGGCGGTGTTGGACGAGCTGAGCTCGTCCAGACCGCTCAGCAGGTTAAAAAAACGTATCCGTGGCTCCGTTTTTTGGCCCGGACCAAAACCGGTGCCACGGATACCAATGTTAAAAATAGCATCCGTCTTCACACACTTAAAAAAAAAACAAAAAACACCACGACTGAATGGAAAGCCTGGATTTGCAGGATTTTCACGGACCCCAAATACATGCAGGGACAATTAAAGACAGTACAAAAATGGATCTCCCTCTTCACAGGCAACTTTGCACACAAAAAACGGAGGGAGACCCGGATTGTCTTGCCTGGAGGGGGTAGCAGCTAGGAAGGGGGGCAGTGGACACAGCAGGGGGGGTCTCCCCCTCCAGCTAGTTTTGTTAAAATCATCAGCTTGCGGCAATCGGGTAGCTCGCTCATTTCCTTGTTCCACCACTCGCTGATTGACTTCCTGCAATGCCGCCCACTGAAGTACAAAGGGCAGCACTGCAGGAAGTCACGTGCCGAGCGGTGGAACGCAAGGAACTGCATTCCCCGCTCGCCGCAAGCGGATTTTAAATGAAACTAGCTGGAGGGGGAACCCAAGTTTTTTTTTTTTTTTACATTTTGAATTTGACATTTGAAGCCTAGCGCGTGCAGCTGGGAGGGGTTATCAGGACACAGGACAGTTGGAACTGTGTCTCATGTTCCCTGTCACCTCCTTTAAACCAAAAAGATGGCTGCCCCCATGACAAAGATGGCAGCCCCCATGAATCACAAACATTTGCCTGTTATTTTAAAACAGGGTGGGTAAGAGATTATATTACCTATCTATTCTAATTAACATAATTAATGTAACTTAAATGACAGTATGTTTGTTTAGGCTGCAGTTCCCCTTTAAGGAGCAACACTAGTGATTTAAAACACACACACATGATTGAGCACACAGCCACTAAATTAGATCCGCGACAAGAAAAAAAAAAAAAAGTGAGTTTCCACTTTCTTGCAAAATTTCCAGAAATATAGGTCTGTTCTGCACGTGTCTGAACTTGAAAGATCATTTAAATATTAAGTTTACAAAACCAGCAGCAAGTTCAGAAAGAGGACTCTGCATATTGGTCTCATTTGAGGGACACATCTGCTTAGTTGTGTTATCTGGTGAGAGGAGGGAGACACCTGCCTAATTATGTTATTTAACAATGAAGGTTCTTTCACAACCTTGCCACAATGCAGGAAGTAATCCTAAAACAACAAATAAAGTGCGCACATAGTACAAACTACTGCTTTCTTAAAAACACAATCAGCATCCCGTGCTGCACTCCAGCAGGAGGTGCCACCACCTTAGAGATATACACAGCTGGGTTCCCCCTCTTGTGAATCCACTCACCAGATGGCGACTTGCTCCATGCCCCTCTACATCCTCCAGATACCTTTCTCCTTCCAGGTTGGGAGCTGTTGTACACACACTAGATTCTCAGAAGAGGCTTCACCAAACCCTTTTCGGTCACGTAAAACACAACTGTCTCCCATCGGGGCCAAGGACCCGATCCCCTTGGGGGACATCGCTGGGCTGTTCTGCATACATACGTGTAGCCGACGACATGCTTTGTTGCTCTGCCAGGGGGGGGGGGGGGGGAACACGACAGACAAGTGGCACGTGTGGGGGGGGGGGGGGGGGGATTTGGGCTTGGAGAGAGGCATAGCTAGGGTTATCAGCGCCCGGTTTTTGCACACACAAAATTGGCGTGCCCATGCATCAGAATGTGGTCGTGCTCATGGGTGGAGTAAAATGTAAAAATGCTGTTTAGATAGCTAAATGTGCCTCCTTCCCTTGTTCAGATAGCCAGATGTGCCAGCCTTTGGATACCCAGATGTGCCCCCCTATAGATAGTAAGGTGTGCCAGTGCCCCCCTATAAATAGCCAGATGTGTGCCCCTTTAAATAGCCAGACGTGCTCTCCTTTTTCTGCTGCTGTTAACACTTCTGCATTCCTCTGCAGAGGGAGGGAGAGAAGCAGGGGCACTTTGGGCAACCAGTGAGCCGCCCCTCATGCATGTGGAGGTGCATCGGCCGTGCTGAGCCCAGGGACCCCCCTTGCCCACCCATAGCTACTTCTCTGGGGGGGGGGGCATGAACAATGGGATCAGTAGCTGCTGTACACACGCCGGATTGTCGGCCTAGGCAGTCGTTATCGGCCACCTCAGCCAGCTTAAGTCAGGCATGTGTACAGCCCTTTAGGGTTAAGAGTTCTTGTGTAAAGTTTCTCATGGAGAAGAGGATTAGTGACTAGGTAATTTTCTGGCCACATTTGTCACCCGTTCCTTGTGTGGGATAAAGCAGGGAGCAATCAGAGCCTAAAGGTAACATTTAAGACACCTATCGCCTGATCACATGTTCTTGAAATACTTGAAGTACAGACTAAACGTTTGGACACACCTCTTCTCATTCAAAGTTTTCCTTATTTTCATGACTATGAACATTGTAGATTCACACTGAAGGCATCCAAACTATAAATTAACACATGTGGAAGTATAGTACATAACCAAAAAGTGTGACACTGAAAATATGTAATATTCTAGGTTCTTCAAAGTAGCCACCTTTTGCTTTGATAACTGCTTTGCACACTCTTGGCATTCTCTTGATGAACTTCACAGGTGTGCCCTGTCAGGTTTAAGAAGTGGGATTTCTTGCCTTATAAATGGGGTTGGGACCATCAGTTGCATTGTGGAGAAGTCAGGTGGATACACAGCTGATAATCCTACTGAATAGACTGTTAGAATTTGTATTATGGCAAGAAAAAAAAGCAGCTAAGTAAAGAAAAACGAGTGGCCATCATAACTAAGTAATGAAGGTCAGTCAGTCTGAAAAATTGGGAAAAAAACTTTGATGGTTTCTGAGACTGCACTTGGAGACACTTTTAAACGCTACAAAGAAACTGGCTCACATGCGGACCGCCCCAGGAAAGGAAGACGAAGAGTCACCTCTGCTGTGGAGGATAAGTTCATCCGAATCACCAGCCTCAGAAATCACAGGTTAACAGCAGCTCAGATTAGAGACCAGGTCAATGCCACACAGAGTTCTAGCAGCACTCTGTTAAGAGGAGACTCTGTGAATCAGGTCTCATGGTAGAATATCTGCTAGGAAACCACTGCTAAGGACAGGCAACAAGCAGAAGAGACTTGTTCAGGCTAAAGAACACAATAAATGGACATTAGACCAGTGGAAATCTGTGCTTTGATCTGATGAGTCCAAATTTGAGATCTTTGGTTCCAACCACCGTGTCTTTGTGTGATGCAGAAAAGGTGAACGGATGGTCTCTACATGCCTTGTTCTCACTGTGAAGCATGGAGGAGGTGGTGTGATTGTGTGGGGGTGCTTTGCTGGTAACACGGTTGGGGATTTATTCGAAATTGAAGGCATACTGAACCAGCATGGCTACCGGAGCATCTTGCAGCGGCATGCTATTCCATCCGGTTTGCATTTAGTTGGACCATCATTTATTTTTCACCAGGACAATGACCCCAAACACCTCCAGGCTGTGTAAGGGCTATTTGACCAGGAAGGAGAGTGATGGGGTGCTGCACCAGATGACCTGGCCTCCACAGTCACCAGACCTGAACCCAACCGCAGGGTGAAGGCAAAAGGGCCAAAAAGTGCTAAGCATCTCTGGGAACTCCTTCAAGACTGTTGGAAGACCATTTCAGGTGACTACATCTTGAAGCTCATCAAGAGAATGCCAAGAGCGTGCAAAGCAGTAATCAAAGCAAAAAGGTGGCTACTTTGAAGAACCTAGAATATGACGTATTTTCAGTTGTTTCACACTTTTTGGTTATGTACTATACTTCCACACAGAGCAGGGACAAGGTCCTCCAGCACCCAAGGCTGAGACACTAAAGTGCGCCCCTCCATCCCTCCCACCCCAGCCGTCACACACTGATTGCTCTTAGACTAAGAGGGCCACAGGGCCCACAACCTCCCCAACACCTTAATCTCTAGTTATCTGGCTTGCAGTCACTGCTATGTATCCCCTTTTATTTCTTTCTGCTTCATACACAATTAGGAATGACAGCTGAATGAATTGTGTGCCCCCTCCTACACTGCACCCTGAGGCTGGAGACTCTCCAGCCTATGCCTCGGCCCGACCCTGCTTCCACATGTGTTAATTCATAGTTTGGATGCCTTCAGTGTGAATCTACAATGTTCATAGTCCTGCAAATAAAGAAAAAAACTTTGAATGAGACGGTGTGTCCAAACTTTTGGTCTGTACTGTACATCTGCATTAACATTTATAAATAGGTCTATGTAGTCACTTTCTATTCTACTCAACTAAACAATTTTGGCACTGCATAATAGAATATGGCTCTCGCTGGTTACATTATACGTTGTTCCAATCTGGTTACAGGTGTACTGCGGTCTCACAAGCCAAGGAGAGCTGATTGCTGCTAAACAGGTGATGCTACACGGTTCAGACCCCGCCGTGGCAGAGAAGGAGTATAAAAAGCTGCAGGAAGAGGTGGACCTTCTAAAGGCACTGAAGCATGACAACATCGTTGGCTACTTGGGCACCTGTCTGCAACGCAATGTAGTCACGATATTTATGGAGTTTGTTCCCGGGGGGTCCATAGCCAGCATATTACGACATTTTGGACCGCTACAGGAAGCCGTCATGAGCAAATACACCACCCACATCTTGCAAGGCATTGCCTATCTGCACAAAAACAGAGTGGTTCACAGAGACATCAAGGGAAACAACGTCATGCTAATGCCCAACGGGGTCATCAAACTCATTGACTTTGGCTGTGCCAAGCGCCTCAATGGGCTAAATATGAACGGTACTCGAGGAGAGATGCTGAAATCCATGCATGGCACGCCTTACTGGATGGCGCCAGAGGTGATCAGCGAGTCTGGGCATGGGGAGAAGTCAGACATATGGAGTATTGGCTGTACGGTGTTTGAGATGGCGACTGGGAAGCCTCCGCTGGCACACATGAATAAGCTGGCAGCCATGTTCTACATCGCCGCTCAGAGGGGACTCATGCCAACTCTGCCCGACCACTTTTCAAAGAGAGCCAGAGATTTTGTCAACTCGTGCCTGACAAGGTAAGGGGGAAGATTACTCTAAAATTTAGATACTTTCTAAGATACTTCATAAAAAGCTAATTGCACTACCAACCTGCAAAGTGCACAAACCCCTAAATTAAATATTTGGTGTGACCACACTTTGCTTTAGACTGGTTTCACACTGTGGCAGAGTGCAGAGACAGTGTCTCATTGATCACAGGGTCACGAGCCAATGAAATCGGCTCCTGACCAGCTCACAGATCTCTGCTGTCATGGCGACGGCAGAGCAAGGGAGTTTCAGTGACAGGAGAACAGCACAAGCGGCTGTAGCGGCATGATGCGGGCAGGCCCTGTATTTTTGTTTCAGCTGTCTCTGTTTCTTAAGGGGCCATAGACCACTGGTACTGAAGTGGTTAAAGTGAACCTTAACTGACTAATACAAACAAGAAAAGTTTCACTTACCACTTGCCAGTGTCATCATTCACCGATCATCCGGTCCCCCGCTGTGGCTCAATTTCGTTTTGGCAACTGGCCAGTCGCCAAGCCAGTGCATAGCCCTGGCCACGCACATCCTCGATCGCGCTCCCATCTTTGTGGCTGTCCTGTGCATGTGCAGGGCCGGCCACAGGGACGGGAGCGCGATCAAGGATGTGCGTGGCCAGGGCTGCTCAGTCACACTACACCTAAAACAAAACCAAGCCACGGCGGGGGACTGGATAATCGGTGAGTAATGGCGCGGGCACAGGAGGTCTTCAGGGACCTGGGGGGGGGGGGGGGGGGGGGTGGGAAGCCCCAGGTAAGTGAAACTTTTTTTAATTAGTCAGTTAAGGTTCACTTTAAGGAAGACAAGGCATTTTACAACTATGCATAAACACAGGTAAAATGAACCCGAGGTGAGTGTGACATGGAGTCTGCCATATTTATTTCCTTTTAAATACCAGTTGCCTGGCAACCCTGCTGATCTATTTGGCTGCAGTAGTGTCTGAATAATGCCAGAAACAAGCATGCAGCTAATCTTGTCAGGTCTGACAATGGCCCAGTGCACACCAAAACTGCTAGCAGATCCACAAAACGCTAGCGGTTTTGGGTGCGGAGTGCAGATATTTGGAGCAGTGCACACCGAGCGGATTTGGATGCGATCCACCGGCCGCATCCGCCTGTTAATCCGTGTGGCTAATGTATATGAATGGGCTGGTGCACACCGGCGGTTTGAGGTTTTTTGCAAACCGCAAAACGTGCAGCAGGAGGCATGTTTGCGGTTTGCAAAAAACCTCAAACCGCCGGTGTGCACCAGCCCATTCATATACATTAGCCACACGGATTAACAGGCGGATCCGCTCAGTGTGCACTGGGCCAATGTCAGAAACACCTGATCTGCTGCATGCTTGTTCAGGGTCTATGACAAAGTATTAGAGGCAGAGGGACAGCAGGACAGCCAGGCAACTGGTATTGCTTAAAGGGAAATAAATATGGCAGCCTCCATATACCTCTCAACTTGGGTTCACTCTAAAAAAATAAAATAAAAAAATTGGTGCTGGTAATTTGGCTTTCAAGTAACCCCAGTTGCTCGCCCTTGTGGCAGTATAGGTCAGGTATATCTCGGTCCTACTCCAGGCACTGACAAATAGAAGTTTTACAGCAGAGAAAACAGTAACTTGAGTAAAGTGGTTAGAAAGTCCCCATCTATAGTATCTGGTGGTTTCATGAATGGCCTCCCATTAAAGTGGACCCAAATTAAAAATACAACATTTCAGAAATAAAATCTATTTTCTAAATTATAATAATAAATAGCAGACTTTTTTCAGCTGCATGATGACAAATATAAAATATTTTACATTTATTGGAGGAACCCCTCCCTTCCTTTCAAATTGCCGGGATTTTTCCGGCAAAGTGGTGGAGTAGATGGTGTCCAGCAATGGAGGAATTGCTAATGGCTGCCCCCAGTATAACCCTAGCTATGAAAAGAGAAGGGTGAAAAGCATGCACTGAAATGATCATAGGTTTGAAGGAGTGTTTATTTATCTTTGTATGTGTCAGAGTGGTGCAACTAAATATTTTCAATTAAAAAATGTTTGGTTTGGGTCCGCTTTAAGGTGTATTGTCCCAAGGAAATAAAAAAAAAAAAAGTGTAAGCAAAGAACAATAGCCTGATAGACAGACTTACACTGACCTGGTGTTACGAAGACCGAGGATCAAACACTGCAACACAATCTGAAAAAAAAAAAAAAAAAAAAAAGGTAAATGTTTGTGTTACACCAATAAAATGAACTTCATAAAAAAAAAACAACAACAATAATCCGTAATAAAACAACAAACATCCTAACATCCTACACCGTGACAATCAGTGAAAAAGACAGAGGGGACATGTGACATGCATGTGTGATCACGCGCACCAGGTACCACATGGTACAGATGCTCACGGTGACGACGGACGTGGTAGTGATAGCAGGAGGCCGGGAATCGTGCCAGTGGAGAGGTGAGATATTATAAAGCATGGGCAATAAGGGGACATTTTTATACTGGAGAAATGGGAAGTGGAGGCCAGGGAGATGGCGGAGGCGCTGGGTCAATTTCTGATACATTTCATGCTGTCTGCAGTGTATAGGCAGGCAACAGATCCCTCTGTTCTGCTTCAGTCAGATCTCTATAGGTCTCATGGGCGATCTTGCCCATACAGTGACTGATGGATGGACCTTAACCATTTCAGCCTTCAGTCGTTTTTCACCTTCTGCATCCGAGCAATTTTCACCTCCCATTCATTCGCCAACAACTTTATCACTACTTATCACAATGAATTGATCTAGATCTTGTTTTTTCCGCCACTAATTAGGCTTTCTTTGGGTGGTACATTTTGTTAAGAATTTTTTTTCTAAAATGCATTTTACCAGGAAAAATTAGAAAAAAAATAGAAAAAATTCATTTCTCAGTTTTTGGCCATTATAGCTTTAAAATAATACATGCTACCATAATTAAAACCCCCACATTTGCCCATTTGTCCCGGTTACTACACCATTTAGATTATGTCCCTATTAGTAATATAATCTCGACATGCATATTAAAAAAAAAAAAAGTTTAGACCATTATGTAACTATGTACGTTTCCTTTTTTTTTTCAAGCTGTACATTTTTTTAATATTAAACCGTTAATTTTAAATGTAATTTGTGTTTTATGTGAAAAAAAAAACCAAAAATAAAAAAAGGTATGTAGATGTAGTTTTACTATTTGGCCACAGTCATTTTTTTGTAATTCCATCTTGTAGGCGAGCACGCTTACAGGAAGTATAAGGACGACTTTTTTGCTCAGAAAGACCGCAGCTTCTGATAAGAAGCGGTCGGTCTTTCTACTAGGGACTTAGATCAATGAATGGGAACTATGTCCCCATTCATGGATCTCCGGGCTAATGGGGCAACAGGGGAGTGCGCAGCAGCGCAACAGCAGCTGCTTGGACGTGACAATCACGTCCAAGCGGCTAAAATGGTTAACTAAATCAGAGGAACAACTTTTAGACAGCAATCCATCATGCTAGAATGACAGGTGTACATTAAAGGGAATGGATTGGGCTTTATTGCTAAAGATTATATATTTTGTTTTAAATTATAAACAAAATGAGAACAGTTCAGTTTTTCAGTTCTCCTTTGTGAACAAGTTGCTGTGAACAAGTCTATGACAAGAGCAAAGTGCCTAGACATGGTGACAGACAGCTAGACCCTGTATCTAAGCCATTCCTGCCTCTCCATAGCCATAAAATATAACATTTTTATGTGATATTTAATATTGTCCTGACTGATCCAAATAAAAAACACAAGAACTTGTAATACTAAACCTAAAAAAAAAAAAAAAAAAAAAAAAAAAAGGGCCCGTTTCCACTTGTGCGGTGGGAATCAGCACGGCAAAAATTTGCATGCGGATGCGAATTTCGCATGTGGTTGTATGCGAATTTTCATGCGAATTCACATGGATGACGATGTATGCGAATTTAACCATGGCAGTGCCTGTGTGCTTTTCCATTGATTCCATGTGAAGTCGCATGAAAATTTGCATACCAAAACCGCATGCGAATTCCATATTAAATACATTGTATGCAAATCGCATAGCGGTATGCAAATTCTGATGGCTCTACAGTGCAGATTTTTTCTGCACAGAAAAACGCTCAGAAATCATGACAAGTGGAAACAGTCCCATCCACTTGTATTGTCTATGCGAATCTGCATGCAGGAAACGCATGCAGATTTGCTCTAGTGGAAACGGGCCCTGAGAGATTTTATTTTCTATAAAATATTAAACGTGTAAATTTTGACGAAAGTAGAACATACAACCTTTTAAATTACGTTTTTCATTTATCAGTGTTATGCAGATAGCACTTAATATTTCTTCATTTGAATAACATACGTGCGTGTGTACGGTATGTATATGAGAAAGTGAGAGACAGACAGACCAGAGAGAGAATAGAGAAAAAGAAATAAGAGAAAGAAATGAGACTATGAGAAGGAGAGAGATGGATATCTACATGCACAGCATCACTCCTGGTGAAAATTGAAATCCTTTAGCAGATAGTATTCTGCTGTATGTATGTATGTAATGTAAAATATACATGCGCTGGTCTCATCTCTAGCTTGACCTGAATTAAAAAGGACAGAGGGACTCAAAAACTTTCCACTCCTAGTGGAGGGACTTCCAATCATTGATAGAGGGAATTAGGGTGCGTACACACGTCCAACTTTTTCGAACAACTTGTCGTTTGACTTGTCGTTTGAACGACTTGTAGTGCAAACAACAAGTCGTTCAGTTGTCATGTACACTTTGACCAACAAAGCGGCTGATATGCTAATTTACATGTCGTTTAATCAACTTGATAATGGACTGGATAGAACAATTGACTAGATTAAATGACTGATCGAACGACTTGTTGCTTGAACTTCTGTTAGTTGGACAAATGACTAAAAGTCATTTGTACACATATACAGACCTAATGCTGGGAATACACAATGGCTTTTTTTTCCCATCCGATTGATTTTAGATTTCTTTTTCCGCTCGATTTTCCTTTCGATTCTCTTATCTTTTTGCATTCACTTCTATGAGAAATCGATCAGAAAAACAATCCAAAAGAAGATTGGACATGTCGTAAATTATCTAATCGAACTATCTGCCACAAAAACGTATGGTGTATTTCCAGCATAACAGTCATTTGAATGACAGTCCAACTGATCCGCTGAGCGAAATCGGACAAACCGCCTGTTATCAGTCGCTTTACAGTGCGTACACATGTCCAACTTGTCGTTCAAACAACAAGTCAGATGACAAGTTGTTCAAAAAAGTTGGATGGGTGTATGTACCTTTAGGCTGCTTTCACAGTGGGCCGTTACAGGCGCACGTTAGAGCAGCCTGTAATGCAGCCCAACTCACAGTAATGAAAAAATCAATGGGCTGTTCACAGTGCCAACGTTGCGTTAAATGTAACGCTGCACGTTCAAAGAAAGTGCAGCAGGTTGTGAGTTATAGGTGGTTTTAGCTGCGTTAGACTGTTTGCACATGATCAGTAAGGGGAGAGTCCGCTATTGTTACTAGCCACAAGGCTAATTAATATTCACTGCACTGTAGTGTTGTCCAGATCATGAACGATTCGGATCTTTGGATCTTTTTTGTGAGTCGAATCATCCGGATCACCACAATGAAGGATTCGGTTCACAGTGGATGTCTGGAAGAAACAGGAACTGCAGCTTCTGTGCACAAGCACAATCTTCCTGCTGCATCTCTTCCTTCCCCATTAGCACCCTTAAAGAGAATCTGTATTGTTAAAATCGCACAAAGGTAAACATACCAGTGCGTTAGGGGACATCTATTACCCTCTGTCACAATTTTGCTGCTCCCCGCCGCATTAAAAGTGGTTAAAAACAGTTTTAAAAAGTTTGTTTATAAACAAACAAAATGGCCACCAAAACAGGAAGTAGGTTGATGTACAGTATGTCCACACATAGAAAATACATTCATACACAAGCAGGCTGTATACAGCCTTCCTTTTTAATCTCAAGAGATCATTTGTGTGTTTCTTTCCCCCTGCAGCTATCTTCCACTGAAGTGTCAGGCTGTTTCTTCCTGCAGAGTGCAGACAGCTCTGCCTGTATGTAATTCCTCAGTATGTGAAAGCCCAGCCAGCTCAGAGGAGGATTTATCCAGCTTGTAAAAGATAGAGCAGAGAGAAGCTGCACTAATCTAAATAACACACAGGTAGTGTGCAGAGATGGGCCTGGAGGGGGGAGGTGCATCACAGAACCACAACACTGAAGAACTTGGCAGCCTTCCAGACACAGGCTGACAAGTCTGACAAGAGAGAGATAAGTTGATTTATTACAGAGATGGTGATAGTAGAACGTGCTGTAGTAAGCCAGAGCACATTAAAATAGATTTTGGAACTTATAGGATGGAAGAAAACCGGATGAAATTTTTGTTAAAATTTTTGCCCTCATTCTCCTGCACCTCTCACTCTGCTGCACCCCCTGCTTCCCTAGTAAAATGATTCAAAGATTCGGTTCAAAGTTCCGGATCTTTTCAATGATCCAATTTCGAATCATTGAAAAAATCCAGACTTCCCAGGATAGCACCAAGAGCCTTCATAACGCAGCTCAATCTGACGTCCAACTTCACCACCACCATGCGTTGCGTTAGGGGCACGTTATGCGACCTTAACATCACCTAAAAGGCAGCGGCTTGGTGTGAAGGAGGCCTTAAAGTGCTACAATGCAAATAAAGGAGGAGTGAAGTCTCTCACCCACTCTTTGTGGTGACCTAAACAGAAGACAGCAGTGTGAGAATTGAGGACACCAGCTTTCAGATCTGCTTTGTTTATATGTATTGCAAAGTATTTATACAGGTATTTAGAGGTTAAGCTGAGAGATTTAGGGCAGGAGTTGAATGTTTTCCCCACCCACAACTCTGCCCAAGAGGTCAGTCATAGCAGAACAGTGGGATGCAAGTAACCCCGCCCATTACTTGAAATAAACTAAACATGACAGCCTTCATATCCCTTTCACCTTGGATTCCCTTTAATGTATAGCAGACACTTAGCTTGTAAAAGTCTGAGCTGTTAAAGTGGATTGTAACATCCAAAAACAAACAAATGGCCAAAAATTGATCAGTGCCCCAAAAATATATAGTGAACCTTTTTTTCCCTGAAGTATGTTTGTTGTGGGAGGGACAGTAAGCTGTGGCAGTAGGTAGGGAAAATTTATAGAGGGCTGGAAATAAGAAAAAAATGGGAGGGAGCAGAAGTAAGGCAGGGAGAAAAAACCAGTAAAGATGGAGACCAACAGAAATATTTTCTTTTTATCATATTACATTTCTCCTACATCTGACAGTGAACACTAAAAAACAACAGGATAGGTAAGCTAAATAAGTGATTCCTTGTTGGACGATTTCATTTTTTTTCACTTAATATGCATACCTCCCAACGTTTTGAGATGAGAAAGAGGGACACTTAAGCCACGCCCCTGTTACAACCCTGGCCACGCCCCGCCACAACCCCTAGTCACGCATACCATAAAGATTTCATAAGAAAAATATATGTTTTATAATTCAAACCACACTCGTCCTTTCTATCCTGGTTAATTTTCCTTTATAGTAACATTTTAAAATTAGTAATATATCAATTTAAAGGATGGGAATAAAGTTGAGTCAATCAAACCCATTTTAGTAGAGAAATATATATAGATTTACATAGAAAGAGGGACAAGGTCCTGAAAGAGGGACAAATGAGGAGGAAAGAGGGACAGGGCTTCCAAAAAAGGGACTATGCTATGAATATGGCATTAAAGTCAGACCCAATTACAACATTTCAAAACCCCATCCCCTTTCAGATGTTACACGCAAATTCTTTTTTTTAATAAACATTCATTGGAATATTTTGAAGTAGTACAGAGTTCCCGTAAAAAACGACCAATGACAAGACTGGCTGACATCCAATTTTTTTCAACAGTGTACATCATAGCAATATATGTGGAGGCCAAGCACTGTCATGCAATTTTTTAATAATGCGTGAATCTTAGCTGAAATTAAAAAGGAAAAGCCATACCATCATGTAAGATAATAATCAATGACATATTTAAAGCATATCACCTCACTATCCAAGTAATCAATCAGAATCTATAATTAACAATCACCCAAGGTGCTCACTGTTAGAACGCCCTTGGGCTCAAAACCCGGATTCAGTACCCAAGCAGATCGTGCAACAATATAGTGAATGGATAATAGTTCCATAGCAGCATGGTGAGCAATAACCATTAAAAATGGTCATAAACCATATTCATGTAGTGTGAACCAAATAGATAATCTGAGTAAGACCAAGCGTGATAGACCGTGAACCACAGAGGAATAGGGTAGCCGAGATACTTAGCCGAGCTGGAGAGGTGTGGATGGCAGATCAGGGGCCCCCGGTGGACTACTCCACCGGTATCGAGGCAGTCACACCGCTTTTTCACAGAGCAGGGGATTCGGCTTTGGATTCCCCCGCTATAAATAAAAGCCCTATTTTTTATTTTCCCCTCTCTCCCTTTCCCCGCCAGCCAATGACAGTGATCGGCTGCCATAGGGATCAAGCTATGAGAGCCAATCACTCTTGAGACTCTATAGGGGACAGCCGAGTGACACAGCTGTCCCCAGTACAACTCTGCCGTAGATCGCAGCGCTGTACAATGTAAATAGATGGAGGTTTCGCCGTCTAACAGTCTCCTAGCGGTGCGCATGATCTCCTGCAAAACCCCGCCCCAGGACTTGACGCCAATTGACGTTTCGTGGTCCTGGGGCTGCCGGCCTCCTGACACCGATTGGCGTTAGGCGGTCGGGAGGGGGTTAAAGTTAATCCTTTTTTCAAAAAGTTACAGGTCAAATGCTGTACAAGTGTCTGTATCAAGACCCAAGTTTGCTAAAACAATTGAAGGTCTATCATTTTGGGCAATTTTTTTTTTTTTTTCTGAAGACCAATAGGAGTCCACCACTAAAGACCCCTCATACAATATATGCCCCATGCTCAGTTCAGTTATATTCTACAGCTCAGCAGCCAATATTATAAATGAGATAATTTCAAGTTGATGTAAATGTCATGTTCCTTTTATTCCCATTTTTGCAGCTTGTAAGTGGACCAATCCCAAACCATTTAGATCTTCCCCACTTCATACGTTTATTGCACTGGCTTAAAGTTAGTGCAGTATCACAAAGTGTATTCTGATCATAGACAAGTTAGGGTGCATTCACACTATGCAGAGGGAAGGTTCAGGATCCCATAGCGCCTTCTGTCTCCTCGGTCCGCCGCTGTCCCCCATAAAAATTCCTTTCTTCCGGAAGTCCTTAGAGGGCTTTGGAAGCACTTGGAGACACAAGTACTTCAATGCCTCCTGACAACTTATACAACCAGTGAGTTAAATGACTAACGGGGAAGGACTGGGGGCACGGCGGAAGGACCGCGAAGACTCTGTGGAATCCAGGACTTCCCTTTCCACAGGTAACCATTTTATTTCATGGAAAAAGAAAAAATCTGTATTAGCAGCATACAGAGGCACACAACATGTTTCGAGTGTAGCCTTTCCTCAGGTGTGCCACACCCCACACCAGTGACACCTTTATACCCCACCCACAGGAAATCACATGACCCAATTCCAGGTCACATGATCAAATAGCAGCAAAATATTCTATACAAAATTAAATTCACGTCGGGGATACTACACATTCCAATGTCTAGCCCAGTTAAATCACTGAGGATCGTTCACCCAGAAAGGACAAATAATAGTTATATATCTTTTTTCATCAATAACGATAACAATTACGATATACAGGGAGTGCAGAATTAGGAAAATGAGTATTTTGACCACATCATCCTCTTTATGCATGTTGTCTTACTCCAAGCTGTATAGGCTCAAAAGCCTACTACCAATTAAGCATATTAGGTGATGTGCATCTCTGTAATGAGAAGGGGTGTGGTCTAATGACATCAACACCCTATATCAGCTGTGCATAATTATTAGGCAACTTCCTTTCCTTTGGCAAAATGGGTCAAAAGAAGGACTTGACTTAGGTTCAGAAAAGTAAAAAATAGTGAGATATCTTGCAGAGGCATTCAGCACTCTTAAAATTGCAAAGCTTCTGAAGCGTGATCATCGAACAATCAAGCGTTTCATTCAAAATAGTCAACAGGGTCGCAAGAAGCGTGTGAAAAAACCAAGGCGCAAAATAACTGCCCATGAACTGAGAAAAGTCAAGCGTGCAGCTGCCAAGATGCCACTTGCCACCAGTTTGGCCATATTTCAGAGCTGCAACATCACTGGAGTGCCCAAAAACACAAGGTGTGCAATACTCAGAGACATGGCCAAGGTAAGAAAGGCTGAAAGACGACCACCACTGAACAAGACACACAAGCTGAAAAGTCAAGACTGGGCCAAGAAATCTCAAGACTGATTTTTCAAAGGTTTTATGGACTGGTGAAATGAGTGAGTCTTGATGGGCCAGATGGATGGGCCCGTGGCTGGATTGGTAAAGGGCAGAGAGCTCCAGTCCGACTCCGACGCCAGCAAGGTGGAGGTGGAGTACTGGTTTGGGCTGGTATCATCAAAGATGAGCTTGTGGGGCCTTTTCGGGTTGAGGATGGAGTCAAGCTCAACTCCCAGTCCTACTGCCAGTTTCTGAAAGACACCTTCTTCAAGCAGTGGTACAGGAAGAAGTCTGCATCCTTCAAGGAAAAAATGATTTTCATGCAGGACAATGCTCCATCACACGCGTTCAAGTACTCCACAGCGTGGCTGGCAAGAAAGGGTATAAAAGAAAAAAAACTAATGACATGGTCTCCTTGTTCACCAGATCTAAACCCCATTGAAAACCTGTGGTCCATCATAAAATGTTAGATTTACAAGGAGGGAAAACAGTACACCTCTCTGAACAGTGTCTGGGAGGCTGTGGTTGCTGCTGCACGCAACGTTGATGGTGAACAGATCAAAACACTGACAGAATCCATGGATGGCAGGCTTTTGAGTGTCCTTGCAAAGAAAGGTGGCTATATTGGTCACTGATTTGTTTTTGTATTTGAATGTCAGAAATGTATATTTGTGAATGTTGAGATGTTATATTGGTTTCACTGGTAAAAAATAATAATTGAAATGGGTATATATTTGTTTTTTGTTAAGTTGCCTAATAATTATGCACAGTAATATTCTCTTGCACACACAGATATCCCCCTATAATAGCTAAAACTAAAAACTTTCAAAAATATTCAGCTTTGATATTAATGAGTTTTTTGGGTTCATTGAGAACATTGTTGTTGTTAAATAATAAAATTATTCCTCAAAAATACAACTTGCCTAATAATTCTGCACTCCCTGTAGTGCTGTTTTCAGACTTTCATAGGCAGATATTCTAACCCAGGGGTTGGGAACCTATGGCTCAGGAGCCAGATGTGGCTCTTGATGGCTACATCTGGCTCACAGACAAATCAGTAGGGGTCGATTCACTAAGCTACACTGCTCAAGCAGCGCAGCTTAGTGTGGCAGCGCAAGTAAAATGTTCAGAGTAGACACGCTACTGCTGTAGCATGCACTACTAACTTACTCGCGCACCCCCAAAACTAACAGCCGCTCCAATTGTCCCAGTCTGAACCCTGTCAGGTCCAGTGACTTTGTTGGACGAGATTCCCGCACTTTGATTGGCCCAATAGACTGCCTGTCACTTGACAGGCAGCCTATTGGGCCAAAGTGTGGGAATCTTGTCCTACAAGTCCGGGAATCAACCCCCAAGTCTGTTAGCTAATTGTACAAGCTGTTAGTCTGTATTTCTCCTGTCTGGCCCTCGGGGAAATTGCTGATGTTGCTGAAACCCAAGAGAAGCTGAAGACGTGTCTGACACTGCTGCTGCCTGGCGGATCAACTGTATACACATTACCATGGCAACAGGGACAGCCCTCTGCTGCACATGTTCACTGTGCCAGTTTGAAACATTGTATGGCTCTAACGGAATTAAATTTTGAAAATGTGGCATTTATGGCTCTCAGCCAAAAAGGTTACTGACCCCTGTGCTTTGGAGAAAGCACATCAAAAGGAAACTTTTAAGCTCAGGTTCTCATTCAGAGCATTTGGGCATACACAGTTAACTCATCGAATTAATTTAGCTTCACATTGCAACAGCAGTTTCTTCCTGTCAACACTGTCAATCAGGAACACATACCTCCATTACCGCGGAGGGCCGATCTCCAAGTGCCTCATGCTACTTCCTGTTTAAACAGGAAGTAGCGACAGACACTTAGTCTGCCGCTGTTAATTGCAGGAGGGGAGCGTGCTGAGGGGAGAGCCTGAGGTGACGGGGGGGGGGGCCTGCAGCCCCTATTGTTACGCCACTGTGTATTACTGAACACACGAGACACATTAAAGCTTTTATTACATACACCGAATGACTCTACTGTGTAAATTAATGATTTGTTGTACAATTCACAGGGAGCAAGAGGAGCGTCCATCTGCAGAGCAGCTACTACAACATGCCTTCACAAGGAGGAGATCCCCAGATCATTCCGAACACTAAACAGAAACGCTGCACATCATACAAGGAAGCAGGGAGACGTCTTGTTAAAGTTCATGCCAAATCCAGCACTAAACTTGCCAATCTCCACTGGTCGGATACCAGGGACAAATATAGTTCAGCCAAATTTTACCCCAAATTTAAACCACTTCCAAGTTGCACCAGTAAAAAGGTTTTTTTCTCTGGCAGGGAAGCAGCAGCAGTGACTGGAATGGGTGTGAGAAGGCGAGCAAGGAACTTTCACGTTCCATGGCATTGTACCGGCGTGTTGGACGGCTTGAGAAGGTCAGCGTGGAACTTTAATACGGACCATTTGTGTACCATGGTATTGTACCGGCATGTTGGATGCAGTCAGACACCATAGGGAACGCCTGAAGACCACACAAAGGAGAGTGGACCAGCCCAAACTGAGCCATCAGTGCTTTGTAGATATCACCTGAACTCAGAATGTGAAGTAATATGGGACACATTGAGAGAAGAATGCAAAGAATAAGCTCTGGCTCCTGACAAAGGGATTATGATGCTCCTCATACCTACATGATGTGATTCACACAAAGCCAGAAGCCAAGGCGATCTGTCCAGCATAGGATTTTAGATTAAAGTAAAAAGAAACCATGCATGCGAAGGGGCAAAACTACACAAAAAAAGCATTACTAGTAAAAAAAAAAAAAAAAAAAAAAAAAACACTTTAGCCAATCCCCATCATGACTCCTGGCAGCCAATCAGGGACAGAAGTACAAATCATTTGGCCCCTTAATGTTCACAACCCTTCCCTTGCCTCCTTTGGTGGTCCTCACAGCCTGATGGCCCATCTTACAAGGCTCATAAAACAAGTGTGGCCATGAGGATCGCCCATAACAAGTGTAGCCACTAAAACACCTGATCTGGAGTATCAGAGAAAATGAAAGGTTAGTAGTTGGGCCGCACGCACACACGCACGGGTTAGTAGTTGGGCCGCACACACACGGAAAGGTTAGTAGTTGGGCCGCACACACACGGAAAGGTTAGTAGTTGGGCCGCACACACACGGAAAGGTTAGTAGTTGGGCCGCACACACACGGAAAGGTTAGTAGTTGGGCCGCACACACACGGAAAGGTTAGTAGTTGGGCCGCACACACACGGAAAGGTTAGTAGTTGGGCCGCACACACACGGAAAGGTTAGTAGTTGGGCCGCACACACACGGAAAGGTTAGTAGTTGGGCCGCACACACACGGAAAGGTTAGTAGTTGGGCCGCACACACACGGAAAGGTTAGTAGTTGGGGCGCACACACACGGAAAGGTTAGTAGTTGGGCCGCACACACACGGAAAGGTTAGTAGTTGGGGCGCACACACACGGAAAGGTTAGTAGTTGGGCCGCACACACACGGAAAGGTTAGTAGTTGGGCCGCACACACACGGAAAGGTTAGTAGTTGGGGCGCACACACACGGAAAGGTTAGTAGTTGGGGCGCACACACACGGAAAGGTTAGTAGTTGGGCCGCACACACACGGAAAGGTTAGTAGTTGGGCCGCACACACACGGAAAGGTTAGTAGTTGGGGCGCACACACACGGAAAGGTTAGTAGTTGGGCCGCACACACACGGAAAGGTTAGTAGTTGGGCCGCACACACACGGAAAGGTTAGTAGTTGGGGCGCACACACACGGAAAGGTTAGTAGTTGGGCCGCACACACACGGAAAGGTTAGTAGTTGGGCCGCACACACACGGAAAGGTTAGTAGTTGGGCCGCACACACACGGAAAGGTTAGTAGTTGGGCCGCACACACACGGAAAGGTTAGTAGTTGGGCCGCACACACACGGAAAGGTTAGTAGTTGGGCCGCACACACACGGAAAGGTTAGTAGTTGGGCCGCACACACACGGAAAGGTTAGTAGTTGGGCCGCACACACACGGAAAGGTTAGTAGTTGGGCCGCACACACACGGAAAGGTTAGTAGTTGGGCCGCACACACACGGAAAGGTTAGTAGTTGGGCCGCACACACACGGAAAGGTTAGTAGTTGGGCCGCACGCACACGGAAAGGTTAGTAGTTGGGCCGCACGCACACGGAAAGGTTAGTAGTTGGGCCGCACACACACTTCAGATGATATAATTCTTGGATCTAACTTTTCCATTAGTGGGCCATATCCTATTCGCTTTTCTCTGGAGTTTTCTCCAAGAAGATCTAAATTATAACATTTTTCAGAAAAACAAGTAGGAAAAAAAAGTGTAATAAACTTATTCTGAGTAACTTCTTGCTTGCTGGAAGCTTTTAGGCCTCGATCACATCTAAAATCAATTGCAAACGCTTTGCAATCTTGTGCGCTTTTCCCCCCTCCCGGCGCTCTACAAGCGCTGCGTTTTCGGTAAAAGCGCTTTTCTAAGCGCTCTTCCAGAGCACGTCAGGAAGTGAACTAAGAAAAGAATAAACACAATGTATTTCTTAAATATGCGAACAAAGATTTTGTGAGCTTTTGCGTTTTCCCTATACCTTCCATTAAGGTAAAAGAAAAAAATAAATAAATGGTACAGGCATCGCTTTGCTGAGCGGATTGGAAACCGCTCTGATGTGAACTCTCTCATAGGAAATCATTGCACAAGTGTTTTAGGGAGATTTTGAAAATCGCCTGCACTTGAAAAAAAAAAAAAGGGGGGCAAAAAACGCCCTTCGTGTGAATGAGCCCTAAAAGTATTTTATTGATGAGGAATGAAAATATCTCCTTGGAGAAAACTCAGGAGAAAGGTTAATGGGATATGGCCCAGTGTTTCACATACCTGTCTTTTTCTATCGATGTTTTCAATCGCAGTACAAAGTATTTTCTTGCTTGCAGGCAATTTAAAAAGGCATTTTATTGACAAGGTGTAAACTTATCAGAAAAAGTTAATTGCATATGGGCCAATGTTTATTATTATTATTAAAAAAAAACCACAGCCTTTACAGCTGAATCCCCCCCCCCCCCCCCACAAAAAAAAAAAAAAAGCTTGTATAGTAATCTACCAATATTTCCCATCCTGCTCGAACAAATAAATGTATAGATTTGGTCAGGCCAAGTTCGCAGCGGGACGTTAAAGTCGTATATTAAAAACATTTAACGCAGAATAGCACACTGCAATGAAAAATCAATGCACCGTTCCCAGTGCACGCGTTGCGTTGGTGACCAACGCTGCACGTTAAAGGGGCACTATTGCGAATTCCTTTGTTTTTAGTCCCTTTAACATAAATATGTGTAAGTGGAGCGATATTATTGCCACTTATTGTGGCTGATCAAAAGTATTTTTTACATTGCCACTAACCATTCAGAGCTAGTGAGTCACGTCGGAAGATTTACCTTTCTGACGCGACTTGGCATAATCCATTCTGCAGTAGGAGGCATCTGTATTTGTAGATACTGCAGCCGTTACATCTCCCCCCCCCCTCCCCTCTGGTCAGCCCAGCTAAGTTTGGTCCAAATTGTAACTGCACTATCGTGCAGTTACGGAGATCTGTGTGGGCTGCAGCCGCCGTACGGGTCTACAGTTACATGCTGCCCGCTGAGGACCTCTTATTTAAAGCTGGCACAGGGATGGACACCTATTGGTGTCCGTTGCTGTGGTAACCAGCAATCTGCTTTCTAATTGCGCAAGACAGCGGCGGCATTAGCGAGAAGACACAAACGCAAACACATCTTGTGTTTGTGTCTTCTCGCTGATGCCGCCGCTGTCTTGCGCAATTAGAAAGCCGATTGCTGGTTACCACAGCAACGGACACCAATAGGTGTCCGTCCCTGTGCCAGCTTTAAATAAGAGGTCCTCAGCGGGCAGCATGTAACTGTAGACCCGTACGGCGGCTGCAGCCCACACAGATCTCCGTAACTGCACGATAGTGCAGTTACAATTTGGACCAAACTTAGCTGGGCTGACCAGAGGGGGGGGGGGAGGAGATGTAACGGCTGCAGTATCTACAAATACAGATGCCTCCTACTGCAGAATGGATTATGCCAAGTCGCGTCAGAAAGGTAAATCTTCCGACGTGACTCACTAGCTCTGAATGGTTAGTGGCAATGTAAAAAATACTTTTGATCAGCTACAATAAGTGGCAATAACATCGCTCCACTTACACATATTTATGCTAAAGGGACTAAAAACAAAGGAATTCGCAATAGTGCCCCTTTAAGTGAAAGTACTGCATGCTGTGCGTTATACACGTCATCAACTGCGTTAGACTGTTTGCATCCAAGTCATTACTGAGCATATATGTATACTTTTCATTGCCTGTATGCTCTGCTGTATTGACGGTAACGCTGCGTTGCGACTTTTTTGGCGCGTTGCAAGTCGCATCAAAAATCACCGTTCCACTGTGATTCTAGCCTCAGAGTCAGGCAGCTATCTGCCAATTTCCATCGATCAAGCAGAAAGGAACAATCGATTGCCAATCTGATAAAATGATTGAATTGAACGGTCGATCAAACAGGAAAACCGAGTACTGTCTGGGCACCTTTAGTTATATGAAGCACTTCGGGACTACAACCATACTCTTGTACACAAGTACAGTTTTCCTATCTGGAATTTCAGGAACCGCCCTTGGAACACGCATATAGCCTACTGATGCTACAACACCTGCTTGGCACAGCTGGCCCAGAATGCTTTGAGGCTATTGAAGAAGCCGGCCAGGAAAGAAGAATGTTAAAAATTAAGTCAGCTGGTACATCCTACGCATTTTAGTGCAGCCCTCAGGAAACAAGGGGTGCTTCACTCCTTAGTGCAGCAGTTGATTGTTGCTGGTTTCCTTTCTGATTTGCAATTACAGCTCACTTACTCCTTCACTAAGTGTGAACCCAGCCCCCAGCAGTGACATTAGTAAGGGGAGGGGAAAACTGCTTCCAACTGAAGCCACACCTCCCTACTGACAACCTATGCCATGAAGGGGAGGAGCAATTGAGCAACAAATGCATGTCTGCAGCAAGGCAACTAAGTGATCAACTGTTGCACCATGTACAATACAATTCATTACTACAGTAATCACTGCATTCGGAAAAAGAGGTCCTTGAGTTCAGGCCTTATGTTTGATTCAGAACAAAGTGTAAATATTTTTTTTGTACTTTTAACTTCTGTTTGATGTCATTTGTGAACTGAATTTAACATCCTGTGTTAAATTATAAAATAAAATCCTGTTTTAGTAGCTCTGTTTAGGAGAGATTTCATCAGATGTTCCAGAGACATTGGCCTCGATCCATAAAGCATTACCGCATGCGGTAATGCTAAAAACAGCTGACTTTACTGAGCACTTAGGAAAATGTCCATTCATAAAGGCTGTTACCACATGAAAAGCTCAAATTACCGAGCAGTAAGATAAATTCCCGATTTGTGCGGTAAACACCTCCACAAATGTCAGTAAATGTGAATTCCTAAAAGTTAGAACATGGGGCAACAAGCCGAAAAATTACCGGCTGCTCTGGGCTGGCGATAGGAGAGTGATCTGAGAGCGCCGGTAACAGTGAAAGCCACAAGCAGAGGGGATAAGCTATGACTGACAGGAGCAGAAGCCAATAGAAACAGCTCCTGTCTGCTTCAGGTCCTGCTTATCCGATCGTGATAGGAAGCGCAGGCTTTGGGGGCGGAATAAATGTTTCTACCACCCACGTAGTGAGCAGAGAGAAGGGAACAAGTGAAGTTTCCGTTGCAGCCCTTCGGCAGTGTTTATCCTCTTCAGTTCCTGTTAGATGCTTTCCCTATACTAGCTATTTATCTTCAAAGCAGGGCATGTGTAATGTCTCCTAGAAGTTCATTAAAGCTGTGTCAATTATATAAAATGTTAACAGAGACTGACAGATTCAGAGCCGAGCAGAGGCAGTATAACAAGCAGTATAGCAAAGCATGCACATCAAAGGGTTGTTGGGCTGCATTGTAATGCCCCCACTGCATGGAGATTTGTCTATTGAAGCGCTAAATTACCGAACTATCACACCTCTGAACATTTTTATGAATCAGCATACCAAAGTCTAAAATACAGAATGCGGTGATTTACTGAGCATTTTACATTTACCGCACACAGCTCTATGAATCAAGGCCATTATGGGAAAAATAAAAACACAGTTTGTATTGGGAAGATAAGACAGAAGTACTGTTCTTTTTTATGACTGTTCAACAGGGGTTGGACTCTTACTTCCTGTGAATTCCTTTACAACAAGGAACATTGGAGTAGTGATGGTAGCTACTAGTGTTGAGTGCTACGAGTAGCTACTCGTAATTAAAATTTAAATTGGATAGTGTTGCCCATGGTGAGGTTGTTACCTATGCCGCCGCCTATATGGTCCACGTAACTCCACTACTTCCTCCTTCCAGGTTTGAAGGAGGAAGTTTACGAGTAGCTACCATCACTATAATGGAGTCTCTCCAGCAAAAGCACAGGAAGCAAATTACAATTTAAATTATTTTAACATAAAAAAATAAATAAAAATAAAGCTTACATATACCCCATTTTAGACCTGCTGCAAAATGCTGTTGAGGGGGGTTGGCAGTGCTGCATTCGGCAGCCCCTCTCTCTCTGGATGCCGCACTCGGCAGCCCGGCAGCCCCTCTCTCTCTGGATGCCGCACTCGGCAGCCCCTCGCTCTCTGGATGCCGCACTCGGCAGCCCCTCGCTCTCTGGATGCCGCACTCGGCAGCCCCTCGCTCTCTGGATGCCGCACTCGGCAGCCCCTCGCTCTCTGGATGCCGCACTCGGCAGCCCCTCGCTCTCTGGATGCCGCACTCGGCAGCCCCTCGCTCTCTGGATGCCGCACTCGGCAGCCCCTCGCTCTCTGGATGCCGCACTCGGCAGCCCCTCGCTCTCTGGATGCCGCACTCGGCAGCCCCTCGCTCTCTGGATGCCGCACTCGGCAGCCCGAGGGCAGCCCCTCGCTCTCTGGATGCCGCACTCGGCAGCCCCTCGCTCTCTGGATGCCGCACTCGGCAGCCCCTCGCTCTCTGGATGCCGCACTCGGCAGCCCCTCGCTCTCTGGATGCCGCACTCGGCAGCCCCTCGCTCTCTGGATGCCGCACTCGGCAGCCCCTCGCTCTCTGGATGCCGCACTCGGCAGCCCCTCGCTCTCTGGATGCCGCACTCGGCAGCCCCTCGCTCTCTGGATGCCGCACTCGGCAGCCCCTCGCTCTCTGGATGCCGCACTCGGCAGCCCCTCGCTCTCTGGATGCCGCACTCGGCAGCCCCTCGCTCTCTGGATGCCGCACTCGGCAGCCCCTCGCTCTCTCGCTCTCTGGATGCCGCACTCGGCAGCCCCTCTCTCTCTCGCTCTCTGGATGCCGCACTCGGCAGCCCCTCTCTCTCTCGCTCTCTGGATGCCGCACTCGGCAGCCCCTCTCTCTCTCGCTCTCTGGATGCCGCACTCGGCAGCCCCTCTCTCTCTCTCGCTCTCTGGATGCCGCACTCGGCAGCCCCTCTCTCTCTCGCTCTCTGGATGCCGCACTCGGCAGCCCCTCTCTCTCGCTCTCTGGATGCCGCACTCGGCAGCCCCTCTCTCTCTCGCTCTCTGGATGCCGCACTCGGCAGCCCCTCTCTCTCTCGCTCTCTGGATGCCGCACTCGGCAGCCCCTCTCTCTCTCGCTCTCTGGATGCCGCACTCGGCAGCCCCTCTCTCTCTCGCTCTCTGGATGCCGCACTCGGCAGCCCCTCTCTCGCTCTCTGGATGCCGCACTCGGCAGCCTCTCTCTCGCTCTCTGGATGCCGCACTCGGCAGCCTCTCTCTCGCTCTCTGGATGCCGCACTCGGCAGCCTCTCTCTCTCTCTGGATGCCGCACTCGGCAGCCTCTCTCTCTCTCTCTGGATGCCGCACTCGGCAGGCCCTCTCTCTCTGGATGCCGCACTCGGCAGGCCCTCTCTCTCTGGATGCCGCACTCGGCAGGCCCTCTCTCTCTGGATGCCGCACTCGGCAGGCCCTCTCTCTCTGGATGCCGCACTCGGCAGGCCCTCTCTCTCTGGATGCCGCACTCGGCAGGCCCTCTCTCTCTGGATGCCGCACTCGGCAGGCCCTCTCTCTCTGGATGCCGCACTCGGCAGACCCTCTCTCTCTCTAGATGCCGCACTCGGCAGACCCTCTCTCTCTCTGGATGCCGCACTCGGCAGACCCTCTCTCTCTCTGGATGCCGCACTCGGCAGACCCTCTCTCTCTCTGGATGCCGCACTCGGCAGACCCTCTCTCTCTCTGGATGCCGCACTCGGCAGACCCTCTCTCTCTCTGGATGCCGCACTCGGCAGACCCTCTCTCTCTGGATGCCGCACTCGGCAGACCCTCTCTCTCTGGATGCCGCACTCGGCAGACCCTCTCTCTCTGGATGCCGCACTCGGCAGACCCTCTCTCTCTGGATGCCGCACTCGGCAGACCCTCTCTCTCTGGATGCCGCACTCGGCAGACCCTCTCTCTCTGGATGCCGCACTCGGCAGACCCTCTCTCTCTGGATGCCGCACTCGGCAGCCCCTCTCTCTCTCTTTGGATGCCGCACTCGGCAGCCCCTCTCTCTCTCTTTGGATGCCGCACTCGGCAGCCCCTCTCTCTCTCTTTGGATGCCGCACTCGGCAGCCCCTCTCTCTCTCTTTGGATGCCGCACTCGGCAGCCCCTCTCTCTCTCTTTGGATGCCGCACTCGGCAGCCCCTCTCTCTCTCTTTGGATGCCGCACTCGGCAGCCCCTCTCTCTCTCTTTGGATGCCGCACTCGGCAGCCCCTCTCTCTCTCTTTGGATGCCGCACTCGGCAGCCCCTCTCTCTCTCTTTGGATGCCGCACTCGGCAGCCCCTCTCTCTCTCTCTGGATGCCGCACTCGGCAGCCCCTCTCTCTCTCTCTGGATGCCGCACTCGGCAGCCCCTCTCTCTCTCTCTGGATGCCGCACTCGGCAGCCCCTCTCTCTCTCTCTGGATGCCGCACTCGGCAGCCCCTCTCTCTCTCTCTCTGGATGCCGCACTCGGCAGCCCCTCTCTCTCTCTCTCTGGATGCCGCACTCGGCAGCCCCTCTCTCTCTCTCTCTGGATGCCGCACTCGGCAGCCTCTCTCTCTCTCTCTCTCTCTGGATGCCGCATTCGGCAGCCCCTCTCTCTCTGGATGCCGCACTCGGCAGCCCCTCTCTCTCTGGATGCCGCACTCGGCAGCCCCTCTCTCTCTGGATGCCGCACTCGGCAGCCCCTCTCTCTCTGGATGCCGCACTCGGCAGCCCCTCTCTCTCTGGATGCCGCACTCGGCAGCCCCTCTCTCTCTGGATGCCGCACTCGGCAGCCCCTCTCTCTCTGGATGCCGCACTCGGCAGCCCCTCTCTCTCTGGATGCCGCACTCGGCAGCCCCTCTCTCTCTGGATGCCGCACTCGGCAGCCCCTCTCTCTCTGGATGCCGCACTCGGCAGCCCCTCTCTCTCTGGATGCCGCACTCGGCAGCCCCTCTCTCTCTGGATGCCGCACTCGGCAGCCCCTCTCTCTCTGGATGCCGCACTCGGCAGCCCCTCTCTCTCTGGATGCCGCACTCGGCAGCCCCTCTCTCTCTGGATGCCGCACTCGGCAGCCCCTCTCTCTCTGGATGCCGCACTCGGCAGCCCCTCTCTCTCTGGATGCCGCACTCGGCAGCCCCTCTCTCTCTGGATGCCGCACTCGGCAGCCCCTCTCTCTCTGGATGCCGCACTCGGCAGCCCCTCTCTCTCTGGATGCCGCACTCGGCAGCCCCTCTCTCTCTGGATGCCGCACTCGGCAGCCCCTCTCTCTCTGGATGCCGCACTCGGCAGCCCCTCTCTCTCTGGATGCCGCACTCGGCAGCCCCTCTCTCTCTGGATGCCGCACTCGGCAGCCCCTCTCTCTCTGGATGCCGCACTCGGCAGCCCCTCTCTCTCTGGATGCCGCACTCGGCAGCCTCTCTCTCTCTGGATGCCGCACTCGGCAGCCCCTCTCTCTCTGGATGCCGCACTCGGTAGCCCCTCTCTCTGGATGCCGCACTCGGCAGCCCCTCTCTCTGGATGCCGCACTCGGCAGCCCCTCTCTCTCTGGATGCCGCACTAGGCAGCCCCTCTCTCTCTGGATGCCGCACTCGGCAGCCCCTCTCTCTCTGGATGCCTCACTCGGCAGCCCCTCTCTCTCTCTGGATGCCGCACTCGCCGCACTCGGCAGCCTATGAGGTTCACAAATGATGCAACACCTCTGGGATTATGCAGGACACCACGAGCCATGTACTCCTCACAGCTGTGTGCTCCCCAGAGACCTTTACCCCTCGCGTCACCTGAGTTATTGCACAAGCCATCCTCCTCATGCAACACACACATCCTATTTCTAGCAGTAATTGTGGCTGACTGGAAGATGCAGAATCTTACGCTATTATATATGCACACTAATCAGCCAAAACATTAAAGCAGACTTCAACTCAGAACTTCCTCTCTGCTTTAAAAAGATAAGCAGTTAAACCATTAATGAAATTTTTTAAATGTTTTAGTTTGCTAAAAAAAAATAAAAAAAAAAATGTTACATCTCCAGAAAGTACAAAATTTAGCATCAGTGTTCAAGCCCAATTAATTATGGAAAAAACTAATATACCCGTATTTTTTGGACTATAAGACGCTCCTGACCATAAGATGCACCTAGATTTAGAGGACTAAAACCAGGGGAAAAAAAAATATACACTGTATACTAACCTGGTGCATCCATAGTGAAGGGGCATCTTGTGGATTTTGTCCCCTTTGTACCTTGTGTCTCCCTGTGTCCCCCATGTGTTCTCTTCTGCCCTCCTTGTGTCCTTCTCTATGCCCCTTTGTGTCCTCTGTCCCCCTTAGTCCTTGTGTCCTCTATGCCCCTTTGTCCTCCGTTTGTCCCCATTTCCTCCTCTGCATGTACACAGAACAGGAAGTAGAAATTGTCCTATTTCATGTAGGTTTCCTTGTCAAAAATCCTAAGTAAACCTAATGAGTGCAAAAATGTCTAAAAACTGCTTGGCAGTAGAGGTTTGCATTTAGGACAAATTGGCTGGCAGGGAAAGTGTTAAGAAGTCCCTAAGGCAGCCTTTCTCAACCTTTCTACCCTGGAGGAACCCTGCAAATAACTTTGGGATATCAGGGAACCCCTGCAAACAATTTTTGATCTCGAGGAACCCCTGCATTTATTTTGGAGAAGGCATGGTCTTTAAAAGTATGTGTGGTTGTTCCTTTCACTACCCCTATTACACTGCTACTCATTATACTGTCTCCTGACCCCCCAATTTTGTGATTCTTGTTGAGTATCACCTATTATAATGTGCTCTATTATACTTCCCCCACGATGGGAGAAAATGCCAATGAACCCTTGCAGAGTTCTCAAGGAACCCTGGTTGAGAAAGCCTGCCCTAAGGTAACTGTATTTTCTTCTTTTAAAGGTCTCCCCACCCCTTTTTACCAGTGTTGTATTTAGTTAACTGCAGGATAGTGGTAAAGTAAATAAATACAATTATTTTTTCTATATAAATAGTGTATGTGGGTGCCTTTTAAGTTTTTGGCCACAAGATGATGCTACACTTAAGACTTCCGTGCACTGTTTACAGTACTCAGGAATTAAAGTGAACCGAGCATCATTTTTAACACCCAGGGCAGCTCTATAGCAAATTAAAAATGCATTCTAAAAATGTGGTTTATTTAACAAAAAAACAAAAAAAAAAAAACTTTCATTTTACCTCTTTTTTTACATCTAAGGGTTAAAATAGCCACTTTGTCCATCCCTAAAGGGCTGAGCAGGAGATGGTGGAACACATAAGAAATCACCTCATTAGACTTAATTTACCACAAAGTACCCCATTGTACTTCAAACAGAAAACAGTTACAGTTGAAGAATTTCACACCTAGCCTGGACAATGCTAGTAAAATAGCAGGGGTTGAGTTTCTGAACAATGGCAGCCCTTGCAGCTATTTGAAGCCAGGAGCTGCTTGGATCCCTTTAAAGGAGTACTATCGATTAAAAGGTTTTTTTTTTGTTTGTTAATGCTGGATGTTAGGGCACACACTACCACAAGTACTAGGAGCAATTTACCTCCTCACACAGCTCTTCCTCTCTGCTGTAATATCCTCTGTTAGTTTTAGATACAAAAGTGTTGGGTTCACAGTAGGGACACAGTAGTGTCAGTAATGGCTGCGTAAGTGTTTACACAGAGGCGTGCGCCATTGCACACGGGGGAATCTGAAGACCTCCACACATACAAGGCTGATGTGCGGTGCACCACCAATTTACAATTCAAGTTGGGCCTGAAGAGAATATATATATGCATGCTGGAATCCCAGCGTTATAGGAAGTGCACTCCTATTAGGGACACCTGCATTTAACCCAATTGGTCTGGTTTGATTTTTAGGGGGGGGGGGGGGGGGGGCTGTTATATTGTGTCAACTTTTTTTGGTCGTTTTCCAACAAAAGTTGTTTGATAATTGTGCTGCATAAAGGACCGCTGTTGAGCATGTGTATAGAGCTTTATGCAAGAAGATCAACAGGGCTGCCAGACAGCTGGCATGGTTTACAAGGAAATATGCAGCCTCTAGATCTCCCTCACCTCGGGATCCCTTAACTATGCACGTTTATATTTCATAATTGCATGTGATGTCTGCAATAAACGGTCTTTATCAAACAATTTAAAGACAACCAGAAATACAAGGGAACAAAAATAAATGAAGCAAATGACGATCACCAATACAAATGACAGCCTCTTGTTATTTATGGGGACATATTGTGAACGCTGCGGCAAAATAAGCACATTCTTAAAAACGTATAAAGTTTGGTAGTCAAGACAGCAGGTGGTGTGCTGGGTGGCACATTAGCACATCTGAGATCCGCAAGTTGGTAGGGACAGCGCTATGGTCCTCTATGGAGGAACGCATGCGTAGTCCAGAAAAAAATGCTGTATCAATTTTTTTTTTTTTTTGCTTGACACTAAAACCGCACAATAATTTTCACAAGGCAGGTCATTTAAGCGCCAGACTTATAGGAGGATGAGCTGCAAGAAGGGATGGATAGTGTTAGGCATAGGGTAGCAGGAGGGTTAGATTTAGGAGTAACTAGGGGGACGGTTAGTGTTGGGTAGAAGGGAGGATCGGTGTGAGCGGTACAGTTGGTAAAGAGTTGGCAATGCCGATATTCTGCTAGTGACTTAACCCATCGCCTTTTTCACATGTATGCCGATTTTCAGTGGGCTGTCACTTATGCTAATTTCACACATTAACTGTTTGGGATTCAGACTCAATGGAAAGGGTCTAAAATGTTGTCTTGGGATACCATTCTTACAGCCCAGCTAAACCCTAAAATTAACAAGGCAAATTGCAGCAGTTATTTTCATTATTGTAAACTATAAGTATTAACTTTGGATCTGAATAATTTCACAATCCCATTGTGTAGCACTGCTTGCCTGCAGCTGTGCACCCATGCCTTCCTGTCTAGTTTCCCGTTAACATATTGAGATCTCACGGCTACAAGTTACATGGCCTTCAAGTCCAACCTACTACCGTAGATCTACAAAAATAACTTCCAGCACTTAGCAAGCGGGAAAAAAAAAAAGTAATGTACCTTAGAACATTGTTTCCAGTAATCATCCAAGGCTAGCTTCTTCCAGCCACCGGTAACATCAGTCCATAAACATTTTTTTTGTGGGTTTCTTCTGTTTTTGCAGCTTAAGGATGGCTTCTTTCAACTGCATGGAGAGCTCATTTGACTGCATGTCAGTTCACATCAAAATCTTCCACATGCGAGCACCACACCTCAAATCAACCTTAGGCCTTTTATCTGATTGAATATGACATAATGACGGACTTGCCCACACCTGCCCATGAAATACCCTTTGAGTCAAACATCCAAATTACTTTTGAGATCTGAAATGGAGTGATTGTGTTAAAAAAAAATGCTTTAGTTGCCTCACATTTTTTATGCAATTGTTTTGTTCACCCCACTGAATTAAATCTGAAAGTCCGCACTTCAACTGCATCTGAGGGGTTTCATTTTAAATCCATTGTGGTAGTGTGCAGAACCAAAACAACAAAAAAAGTTCCCTGTCCAAACATTTATGGACCTGACTATATGTCATTTATGACTTTGCTCTAGTGGGCAGTTAGTACCAGTGCTGGCACCTGCATAGCACTGCATGCTTAGTATGACTTATTTTAGAAGCATTTATAGTTACCCGGGGCTTCCTCCAGCCCCCTGTAGGCTGTGGCCTCCCCCGTGCTGCTCCATTGTCTCGCAGTAAGCTCAGACGATTACCCCAGTCGTGCTCAGTCATGCTCCACTGCGCATGCACGATCCCCTCTGCGCACCCGCCCCTCCATTATAAGTTAAATATATCATAAGAGACACGCACAGTGATATTTTAGAAGTGAAATGAAGTTTATTGGATTTACAGAAAATGCACAATAATTGTTTAAATAAAATTGTCATTTGATCGATTCCAAAACCTTTAGAACTAATTATTGGAACTAAAATTGGCTTGGTAAGCTCAGTAACCCCTGACCTACATACACAGGTGAATCCAATTATGAGAAAGTATTTAAAGGGGTCAATCGTAAGTTTCCCTCTTAATTTTCTCTAATGAGTAGCAACATGGGGGTCTCAAAACAACTCTCAAACTACCTTAAGACAGGCTGGCATACTTCAAAAATTAATATGGCGAGACACTTCCGTGAAGTTCACAGGGGAGATATGACTAGCTTCTCGTTTTGTGGTATCGAAAGAGTTATGCCATCCCACAGAAGTGGAAAACTATATAAAAAGATTACTGCGAAGAGAAGCTATGTGGATCTTTGAATTGAGTACTAGAACTCCACACGGTTTAAATGCCAGATGGGATCTTGCCACTATCACTTGACTTTGTATTTTCTGACTGTGTATTTTTGTTCTTATAGGTCAGATTTGAGAACATTGTCTTTTGTTTTTATCTTGCATCCATGTAGTTTTATCTATTGTACATTTACATACGTGTTTTAACCTTGCTCCAGCCCAAATGACTCCCTGTTTGGGTGGGACCCATGGGCGGGCATTTTGCATACATACATACATACATACCTCTACTTATATGCCTAGATGGTCATTATCTTGTTAGCTATGATTAAGGATTGTTAGTCCGAAACATGTCAGCTATCTGATGTTTGCCCTGGATGTTTTTGGATATATCCAACAATAAAAGGAACTCTTCACTGACACGTGCGCACCCTCTTTGCCCATCTTGCTGCAGATGGAGTCACTGTGCTGTTCAACCATTTGGCACACTGTACACAAGGAGATCCTGTATGTGAGAATGATGCAGAGGATGCCTTTTCTCAGCCCACAGCACAAACCGAGCCGCTTGAGGTATGAAGCACATTTAGACAAGCCAGCATCATTTTGGAATAAGGTGCTGTGGACTATAATTGAGTTATTTGGGCATTATAAGGGGTGTTATGCATGGAGGAGAGAGAACACAGCATTCCAAGAAAAACACCTGCTACCTACAGTAAAATATGGTGGTGGTTCCACCATGCAGTGGAGCTGTGTGGCCAGTGCAGGGACTGGGAATCTTGTCAAAGTTGAGGGACGCATGGATTCCACTCAGTATGAGCATATTCTGGAGACCAATGTCCAGGAATCAGTGACAAAGCTGAAGCTGCGCCAGGGCTGGATCTTTCAACAAGACAACGACCCTAAACACTGCTCAAAATCCACTAAGACATTAATGCAGAGGAACAAGTACAACGTTCTGGAATGGCCATCTCAGTCCCCAGACCTGAATATAATTGAAAATCTGTAGTGCGAGTTCGAGAGAGCGGTCCAGTCTCGGAAGCCATCAAACCTGAATGAACTAGAGAGGTTTTGTAAAGAGGAATTGTCCAAAATACCTTCAACCGGAATCAAGCCTCTCATTGAAACCTACAGGAAGCATTTAGAGGCTGTAATTTCTGCATAAGAAGGATCTACTAAATATTGATTTAATTTATATTTGTGGTGCCCAAATTTAGGCCTAAACTGCCTAATTTTGTTTAAACAATTATTGCACACTTTCTGTAAATCCAATAAACTTAATTTGACTTCTCAAATATCACTGTCTCCTATATGATATATTTAACTGACATTTTTTATCGCAACAACCAACGATTTATACAGGAAAATCATGACATTTAACAAAAGGTTGCCCAAAATTTCGCATCCCACTGTATGTATTATACTGCCCACAGTTTATTTTTGTGATCTTTCTACAGTACAAATAAAATAAAATTCCTTAGCATTTCCCATATTAACTGTGGCTATTTTGAAGCCAATCCTGATGTAATTTCCTTCCTTACTCTCCTCTGGCTGATTTGCCCGCCCTTTACTATAGAAAGTGCATTGTCTCAGCATGAGAAATATTGGCCAGTCAGAGAGGAACAGAAGTGTGGGAGGGGAAAACAGGAGGGAAAAAGGCTTCAGCCAATCAGGCTGCATTAGTTAAGGCTGAGCGGTATTAGAGAAGCAAAAAAGTACAACCCAGCATGCTCTGCAACTTCCTTTTTGTGTACCAAATTGTGTGTACTAAATAAGAGTCAGGTAAACTGGGGAATGATCAGTTATCAACAAGTAATTATGATTTTAACTTTTGGATTGCCTGGTTAGCATCCTTATTACTTGTTTACCAGCTTAAAATAAAGAATTGATTTTTGATTTTATGCCCGACAGTTACACTTTAAAAAAGGAAATAAAAATGGTAGCCTCCATTTCCCACTCACTTCAAGTCTCCTTTAAAATTTAGCAGGAGATGGATAATTACCCAGTACCCACCCCCAGAATGTCTGAATCATTTGACAGACTTGGTAAAGGAAACCTGTCCTTCTGCTGACTGAGCAGTCTAGTTATGCATACCATTATTCCAGCAAACCATCTTGATATTTTAGCCTCCAACGGAAGTTCTAAAATTCATTCAAAACGGATCATTTCTAAAAGCCTGTATTGCCTTTTCATATGAAGACCCTGGCTGTTCCAACATGTATTTTGCTTACAAAAAAGTTTCACGATTATACCATTTGTTTCTATAAAAATCTGATTGGACATGTTGGAAAAATCTGGGTGTAAAAGAAAATACGATTAGATGAAAATTGAAAGAAATGTTTCAAAGAATGAAAAAAGAAGCAAAGAGAGTAGGCATTTTTTTTAATCATAGTAGTTGTGCATTTATTTTCTTTTTGATTTGGAGCCCTGAAATGATTATTTTTGCAGAACAAACCTATTTTTATAAAAAAAAAAAAAAAAAAAAAAAAAAAAAAAGTTAAATTAGAAAGAATTAGCATTTTAATTGATGAAGATTTAGTGGTAGTGGAGGTAGGTGAGTACATGTGTATGGTCAGTGAGGTTGCAGGAGGCATGGTGTAATTGAGCTTATGAATTCAGGTTTGCATATTTGTATCTCTTTTTTCCACCAAAGGTTTAACTTTTTCAAGTAAAAGCCGAAAAGCTTCATTATTCATCCTCAAGGTCTTGGTTGTTCTTCAATTCTTGTAGAAGCCTTACATGAGAATACTTGTCTTTATTCTGCAACCAATTCTTTGCCCACAGTGTTTTCAGTTTCTCCTCGTCCAGTAGGGTCCACAGATAAAGTGTAAAGGCTATACAAAGCTCTTATTACAGCCATTTCTTCCTATTCCGTCTGAGGAAAAAGAGCGGGGAAACTCTGCAAAAACATCTCCAAATACAAAACTTTGATCCAATTTCTTCTTCCCAACTATTTCTTCATATTCAAAATAGTTTTTCTGAAGAAAAAAAAAATTGAACATACGTACAGTGCTCAGCATAAATGAGTACACCCCACTACATTTATCAGAAAACCTCTAGTTTCCTTTCAGGATCAATATTTTCTATGAGATACTGTACTATAAAAATTCTCACACAAATGTGGGCTATTGCTTGCAAACAAGATTTGTTATTTTGCACACACAAAAAAGTGATTTTTCCCCAACAAAATCATTCAAGCCCATGTTGCAAAAAAGGAGTACAGCCCAATTATAGTCTTAGGAGAAAAGCCACACTTAAGACTACAAAATTCTAATTAACAGGCATTCAACCACAGGTGAGAGTCTAATGATTCATGTAAGAGAGGTGTCCAGCAGAGTCAGCAATGGCTTCACATGGAACAGAAAAAAAAAAAATCTGACAAGGAATCATTACTTTATACAAAAAAGGTGAGGGCAACAAGAAGATCAGCAAAGCTGTCAAACTACTGTAGCAAAAGTGATCCAAAAAAGTAAGAAAGATGGAAGTGCAACCATCTTACAGAGACATCCAGGCCATCCACGGAAGTTAAAATCTCGACAGCAGAGTCTTCTGATGAGAAGGGTTGAGGAAAAATCGCCATGCAAGTTCACCTCAGTTAGCTAAAGCAGTAGAAAGCCAAACTGGAGTGACCGTTTCCTGTGACACCATACGGAGGACACTGCAGAAGAATAGAAAAATGGCATGCACGGGTGTAGTCCACGAAGGAAGCCGGTCCTAAAGCATATGCACAAAAAAGCACGCCTAGAATTGGCTAGGGCACATGCTGAAAAAGATGACTACTGGGGCTCTATACTCTGGAGTAATGAGACAGAGATCACTGTTTTTAGAACTAATGGTTTCACAACTGTATGGGTCGTAAAGGTGAGGATTTCAAAGAACAATGCATGGTGCCTACAGTGAAACATGATGGAAGTGTCCTTATGTGGGGTTGAATTTCATTGACGGTATCATGAACTCAACAACATACTGCTCTATACTGAGGAAGAAGATGCTGCAATCACTCCGTGCACTTGGTAGTCATGCACTTTTCCAACATGACATTAACCAAAACACACATCTAACGCTACTGTTGCATTTCTGAAGAACAGGGTGAAGGTGATTGAATGGCCAAGTATGTCTCCTGATCTGAACCCGATCGAACACCTGTGGGGAATTCTGAAGTGACAATCCAGCATCCAGGCTCTAAGAGGTTATGCTTGAAAAGAATGGGTAAAAGATGTTGCAATGTCGCCAACGTGTTCATCCCATGCCTAGAAGACTTGGTGCTGTCCTTAATCACGGTGGTCATACAAAATACTAGATGTAGTAGTTTTTGTTGTGGAGTGTATTCATTTTTGCTTAAAACAAACAATTTGAGTAAAACTGAAGATTTTGTGATCCAAGTTATATTAACCTTAATTTCTGGTTCTGGGAGTTAAACAAGCGTTCAATAAAACAGCCTTGTGAAAACTTTGGAAATTGTTCTTTTGTTCATTGAGCTACTGATTAAATTTGTACTTTTTAAAGGGGGTGTACTCATTTATGTGGAGCATTAGGGGGGGGGGGGGGGGGATGTATTACAGTGTATGGGCACCATTAGACCTGAGGTTCTGAGACAAATCCTCCGGTCTTGTCTAAGGGGAAGGGGGCACCCCTCAGCACAGACCTGAGGTTTCTTAAACTCAGTTTTTAGAAACAAACAAAAAAAAAACAAAACAAAAAAACAAAAAAAAACACATTCACATAGAATGGGCACTAGAACTCTCCCCCCCCCCCCCCCCCCCTTAAAAAAAAAAAAAAAAAAAAAGTAAAAAGAAAAAAGCTACAAGGAACATAAGGGTTATATCAATTACAGTACACGGGTTTAATAGAAATCTCGTACAGAGGCATCTCTTACCTTCGAGAATCCTGGTATAGCCTGACTTTGCGAAGACTTCAACGTAATGGCCTGGATGCAACCGGCATGTCCACTTCCTCTTTAACACATTTCCCGCCACTTGCACCTGAAGGCCTAATGGAAGGGGCAGGGCTTCCAGAGATACGGTCTATTAGACTACAGCCTCCCACCCAGAAGCAAGCACTGACCTTCCCACCTTTCACCAAACGATCACCCTGCCACAGAGTCTCTCCTGCAGCACGAGTGCCACCATTATGGAAAACCTTCACCCACCAGGAAAGCAGACAAATACATTGTCATCTCACAAAACTCACCAGCACTACAAATATGGGATTAAAGGGACACTTAAGTCAAACAAAAATAATGAGTTTGACTCACCTAGGGCTTCCAATAGCCCCCTGCAGCTGTCCGGTGCCCTCGCCATCTCTCTCCGATCCTCCTGGCCCCGCCGGCAGCCACTTCCTGTTTCGGTGACAGGAGCTGACAGGCTGGGGACGCGAGTGATTCTTCGCGTTCCCAGACACATTAGCACCCTCTATGCTGCTATATGGTATATGATATATGCTATAGCAGCATAGATGGCGCTATTGTGGCCAGGAACGCAAAGAATCACTCGCGTCCCCAGCCTGTCAGCTGCTGTCACCGAAACAGGAAGTGGCTGCCGGCGGGGCCAGGAGGATCGGAGGGAGATGGCGAGGGCACCGGACAGCTGCAGGGGGCTATTGGAAGCCCTAGGCGAGTCAAACTCATTTTTTTTGTTTGACTTAAGTGTCCCTTTAAGGGTCTAGAAGGATAAAAGGAGGAAGAAAAAAAAATTCTTGCTTGCCAGGTGCTTAAAATATTTTTTATTGATAAGCTATGAACAATCTCTTACGTAAGAACATCTTATTCATGGCTATGGTTTCTACTGTACTTCAGTTATCCTGGTAAAGATAGTCAGGCATGTGCTTCCCACTTTGGTTGTCACATGATCACACATCATTGATCTGCACACCAGCCTTAACATTTCAAATCACATTGCCATATATGCGCCATATTTTATAACTTTCCAGGTCTATTGGGGTTCTCTGCTCCTAGATCCCTTTATCTGGCCTAGCTTCAACTGAAATTCCATGTTGCAATGACATCCATGCTACGCCTTTTTTTTTTTTTTTTTTTTTTAATTTTTTTTTTTTTTTTTTAAACATTACAAATTTTACTTTTCAGTTGGCAACCTGGTGCGCCTGTTTTAGTATTTACGCTTAAAGGACTTCCGAGGCCAAAATTAATAAAATCACACTGTACCTTTTTATTATCATAATCCACGTAGGACGTCCTGCCCGTCCTCCGCTCCTTTCCGCCATCAATGCAGGTTTTTCCGTTTCCCTATGGCTTGGCCCGACCCCACCGAAGGGGTCGCATCGATTCCACCTGTAAGATGGCCGCCGCCATGCTCCGCGGCTGCGCAGTACGCTTTGCCGCCAGCGCGACTGCGCAGCCTATTGCCCTACACTTGGGGAGCATGCCGGGACCTAATACGCGGCGGAAGGCGGGCAATAGGCTGCGCAGTCGCGCTAGCGGCAAAGCGTAGTGCGCAGCCGCGGAGCATGGCGGCGGCCATCTTACAGGTGGAATCGATGCGACCCCTTCGGTGGGGTCGGGCCAAGCCATAGGGGAACGGAAAATCCTGCATTGATGGCGGGACAGAGCGGAGGACGGGCAGGACGTCCTCCGTGGATTCTGATCATAAAAAGGTACAGTGTGATTTTATTAAATTTGGCCTCGGAAGTCCTTTAAAGAGCTGTGGAGGAGCAATCACCTGCAATAATCTGCAAAGTAACACGCCCACTAGGCATTTTGCCATAGCAGTCCTGTGGAAAGGATATTACCGTTTCGGCAGATAAACCATAGCAAAACATTTGAAAAGATTGCAGACTCATTGCCAGTCTGTAGATCTAAAACCAAGGGGGCTGGTTTTTATACATCACTTCAATAGTCTTCCATGCTTCTCAGAAAGGACACACTCGTGGCTCCTATTGTTTCCAACTGAAGTCACACTGGATGGCTATACCTTAAAAAGGTGTATGTGACATGAAATAGACATGTGTATGTACAGTGCCAAGCACACAAATAACTAGGCTGTGTTCCTTTTTTTCTTTCTCTGCCTGAAAAAGTTAATCAGGTATGCAAGTGACAGCTTCTGTCCGGGTTGGTACCGGGTCAGACTATAGTATGACCCTCACTGATAAGTAATTACAGCCATAAAACACTTTCCTGTCAGTAAATGGCTTCTGAGAACAGGAAAGAGATTAAAAAAAAGAAAAAAAAGTCAATATTTCAGAGATATTAGCTCTGACCTACTTCAGTGAAGAGGTCATAGAGCAGAGACAATGAAACCATGTAAAAAAAAAATAAAAAAAATAAAGTCATTTTTAGGAGACTGAGGATAGATACAATTGTTTTTCTCATGGGATGTCCTAAAACAAAACAAAAAAGCAAAAACACCTGGACTGAGAGAAAAGGCATAACTACAACTCATGGGGCTCCTAGCAAAACTTTGATTGAGCCTCACAACCAGGGGGCCCATCTTACAAGGTTCATAAAAGAAGTGAGGCCGTCATAATCCTCACATCCACAACTAGTGTAGCCACAAATAACACCTGATCTGAAGGATGGACCCCTCCATCATAGGGAGTGAAGAAGTAGTTGCGGCCCCCTTACAGCTCCGAATACTGCTTGCTTGGTAGTAGGAACACAAGTGTTATTTCCCACACTGCAATGAGGTTAACAGACAGCAAACTGTCAGGACCATGGTCATGACATCACACTTTGATGATCTGGTTGAGAAAAGGTAAAGATTGCCCATTCCTCTTTAACCCCCTTGGCAACTCTAAAGGGAGATTGAACGCTGTCATGACGACAGCCAGCGATCTCACCAGGAGGAAGTAGAGCCTCGGAGGAGAGGAAGAAGAATGGCGGCCGACGTTGGGATCCCTGGGAAGTATGTAGAAACGCTCCCGCTGGGTGCATTGCTCTGCATAGAGCCTCCGGCGGCTACCCCGAGCAGAGGTCAGGATTAACGCTCTTAGCTGTGGTTTTCCACCATGACCCTAGCTCGGTATTATACCGCCAAGGAGGTGAAAGTAAACCGGAGAAGAAGAAAAATAAAAATAAAAATGAATAAAATAAAAGAATGTAACCAGGGGATTCCGGCAGCCCTCTTCAGACGGCTCGGTCCCTGGTTGTCCTCCACCTCCTGGATCCTCCACAATTCAGTCCGGTAATCCTGCTAATCAATGCAGCATGCGCGGCCTACCTGCATGTGTGTGCCTAGTTGCCGGGAGCATACTCTACCTGTGCGCAAGTGCCAAACGCTCCCAGCTGCAAAAGTGCGTGCTGCCGGACTGCGCCGACTGACGGGGATTACCGGACTGAATTGTGGAAGATCCAGGCAGGGATAGAGGACGGCGAGTGACTGAGCAGCCTGAAAAAGGCTGGAGAAAGCCCCAGGTATGTATAAAACATTTTTCTTTTCATTCATCTTAGGCACTCTAAGCCAAATGGCACAGCACCACAATTACATTTAAAACATTTTGCGAATACCCATTAAACCTTAGTGTCCTGGGTCTTTTCAATCCACTATTTACAACTGCAGCTGAGGATTTAAGAAGGTGATGAAGGTTTATGCCAATCGGCATCCTAGGCAGCAATTCGAATAGCCAAGTTTCGGTTCACTAACATCTCTCTTGGAAAGAATTCTGTGCACGATCCTAAAAAGAATGTCTCTGAACTTCAGAATTGCCCTTGTCTTCACGATACTCCCAACAAGTCAATGTTGTCAAGGTTTCCCTAGCATTAAATCAGTATTGCTAGCCAATTTAACACAGCCGATTCACCTCAGGGCTGGCACACACTACGAGGTTTTCTAAGCGCTTTGTGATTTTAAATGCTCCGGCTAATGTTATCCTGTGAGTGTTCACACTGGATCGATGTAATATTGTAAAAATCCCCCATAGCATTGCATTAGCAAGAGTTTTCAAAATCTCTAGCGTTTAAAAAGCTCTTGTAGTGTGCACCAGTCCTCAGAAATTTTTCAGACATAACATTCTATGGACTGGAGCTGAGAAAACCTGTCCACAATTACTGCCTCTAACTTGACTTTAGTAATTAACGCAAGGGATCGATACATACACTACATGATACATATATAGACATAGGACTGTGGTAGGGATTAGATGGGGAGCCCCTCTTAGGGACAGTTAGTGACAAGACAATATACCATGTACAGCGCTGTGTAATATGTCAGCGCTATATAAATACTTGAATAAAAAGGGATCAATAACTGCTCAAGAGCCTAGATTGAGAAATTCCACATTTTCATAGTTACTGTACAATAATAAATAAAATCCACTCTGGTGCCAAAGAAGAAAAAAAACACAGATTCCCTTTAAAATACAACAAGTCATTCAGGTGACTGGAAGCAGCGTACTCAGAATAAAAAAAAAAAATCCATAAGACTCCAAAGTAATACAGTATCATCTCTTTATAACAAACATTTGGGTACAGTGAACTACCTCTCCAGGTCTGTATAATAAACCTTTTTAGGCCCCTACATGACGCTGACTCCAGTAAACAGTGGGCGGAGCATGCGTCATGTCAGTGTGACACCCATGGTCGGCTGCTCTGTTCAGGCTGGCTGCAAGAGAGTTGATGCCTGATAATATTTGTAAGACAAGAAGAATGGCACCGGTGCTGGATATACAGTACTGTACAAAACAGCAGAGGATGCAGCGTTCCCACTTTCACCGATAAAAGTATCGTCACACTCCTCCCACGTGATTGTACGCACTCCCGGGTATTTCTTCCCTTGTAGCGATGACACTCCTGGTAGCCTGTGGAGTACAGTACAGGCCACTTGTAGTGCAGATCAGAGAGGGACTACTCCCTGCAAAACTAAGGAGAGTGCCAAGTTCCCCCGTGGAGGTATCAGAGCCATTTGCATTACAGGTGAGTGGCTTATGATTGGCTGCATTTTTGAGAGGCTTCATGATTGACTCAAGTGTGAGCAGAAAGTTTTCAAGAACACCTCCTGCAAGTCCCACCCACAGAGGTATCGGAGCCACTCACAAGCAGCGAGTGGCTGCCTCTATTCAGGGCCAGCTGCAATTTTTAAGGAGCCCTGGATACTGTACAAGAGATTTGTCCCGCCTGGCTATGCAGCCCTAAGGTATATACTGTATAACCTTGTAGTCCATTAAACGTGCCAGTGCTTGTACTGTACCTCCAATGGGTGGACAGAGTTGCTCCTTTGCAGCAAAGAATGCATCAGGGCATGCTGGGCCATTTTTTCGACACATTTGATATAAAACCAGTTTTCCTGATGCCTTGGAGTTTACCATAACGAGATTATACTGTAGTACTCACACAGGGCCCCTGCAAAGTAGAGGCAGTGGAACGCATTGACCTATTCAGTCGGTGTATTCCTTTCTGTGTACAATTCAACCTCACCAGCAACCCCTCTCCGTGATCGGGCAGAGTGTATAGGAGAACACACGTGTCGCTGGGTCACGGAAAACATGCCATGCAATGAACAATACAGAGCTGTACACTCATTCATCGACTACATCTAGCATACACTGCAGCACACGTGCAACACCGCCGGGAATAACCAAATTATCAGAAGCTGCCGGTTCATTGGAGAAGATTGCCCCTGCCGTGTCTACATTGAATTCGTTAATTGGCAACCTGCATACATTTTGCAACAACTTCAAATTATTAGCATCTCATGGATTATCAAAAGTTGGCCATAACCAGAACCATTACTTCTATACAGGGTGTTCTTAGCTTAAAGCGGATCCGAGATGAAAAACTAAATATAACAAGTAGCTTGTCTATATTATCAAGTTTAGCTAGTTTACACAGCAAATCTAGCTGCAAACAGCTTCAACAGCTACATGCTTATTTATTCCTGTGAAACAATGACTGTGGCCATGTTCTGTTCGTCACATTACACACAGGCAAGCTGCAACTGCATCGCCAGCCCTCAGCTCACTCCCCTCTCCTGCGCCCCTCTGAAATCTCTGGCTAGTAACCTCCTCCTGTCCAGACTGAGCTCCCATAAGCCCTTGCTACATGAAGTGCCAAGGCAAGGCTTGTTTAGTTTAGGGAATTACAGTATTAAAACAAAACAAAAATAAGTATTGGGCTTGAGGAATGCCTTATAAACTATATGAAAGGAACACAATTATGCAATGAGTAAAAAAGTTTATCTCGGACCCACTTTTTAACTATACTGCAGAGAAATGTTTACTATCTAGATCCATCCAAAACAAGGGCAGGGCTCTCTCCCACTATTGGGGCTTAAGGCAGGGAACACACTTGTCTTTCAGATTTCTGCACAGCTGCTAATGTAATCGATGCAAAAAACTGACAAAATGTGCAGAATGTCAGATTTTTATCTGCATGTGAAAAAATCATTGTGAACTAGCCCATTGATTCTCAGTTTTCCATGCAGAAAACGCGCACGAAAACAGTAAAGTGTGTTCCCAGCCTGAAGTTTGCTCTACATTCTGATCATGTTAGATTTGTCACTGTTATTACTATGTCTACCAGTACTGTACCACTATCTATATTATGTGTATACCATTGTCTGTATTCGGTGCCCCATGTCTGTTTCGTACTCTGTAAGAAACCCCAACATAGTCAGTGGTGCTGTACTAACATACTCAAAGGATCTGTGAAGCGGTAAAGTCTGAAGTGTTGCTGCTACTGTGGCAAAGAAGCCTCTATCACTGCAGACTGGTAACCAGGCCCCATCATCCATGGAGTTCTCCTACATTTACTATATGGCAGCCAAATTGACTAGCTTTGTCAAGCTTGGAAGCAGAGCTCTAAAATCTCTCATGTGATATTCACCATTTTTCCCTGAAAACAAAACAAAGAAAAAAAAAACAAAACACAAAAACAAAAGCCACTCACCGTTAAATCTATTTGTTGTAATAGACTTGCTATACACCAGCGGTTCTGGATGCTTGTCCAGCTTACAGGGGCGAAAAGCGATCATTTGCATATACAGTAGTGGTGCATTGTGGGCAACTACAAATAGCTGGATTATTGCAAATGTCCTGTTTTAAGAAGGCAAATTTCACCAAGCATTGCTTATTAGTAGGAGGGCTTTTCGGCCTCTTATCCCCCTATACATTCCTAGTGGTTTGGGTCACCCCGAGCTGCTTGGTTACTCTGTTGCAATAAAGGATAAGGCAAGAAGTAAAAAAACCAGAATGGAGCCTAACCAATAGATGCACATTTTTCAATGAAATCCGAGGCTAGAAATAGGAATATCATAAACATACCAACTCCCTAGTGATCAAAAATGGGAAAAAAGTGAGGGGAGAGCGAAAGAAGACACACATGGCAGTTACCTAGTTCAGCTTGAATGAGCTTGTTAAAATACCAGCAAAGTGACTAGGAACAGTTCCAGTTTTAAAGTTCTATGTTTTAAATTGTATTTTATAGAACATTTGAAGCTATGCATGAAAAAGCTTAAAGTGGACCTGAACTCTTGCACAGGACATCAGGAAAACAGAAATGCACCCTGTATGTATTTAGAAAGTTTTGCCTATCCCCCCCCCCCCCCCCCCACCCTTATCTGTGACTAATCCCCACTGTAATTTGATCGCCACCCTATGTCAGCTGAATGCCACAGCAAATAAGCTCATTTGAAAAGCACAGGATGTTATAGGTCTGCTTCCATGAAAGCACGAAGTAGAAACACAGAAGATTTATTGTAGGTTTTATCTTAGCTGTAACAAAGATTTGTTTTCTTTAACCTCATAAGCAGTAATCCCAAATCAGGCTCGGGCAGAAAAGCCAGAGCGGTAACCCCGAGCTGGATCCATGGGAGGTGTGTAATGTGCAGGTCTGCACCAGATCCATCTAGCGTTTTGATTTTATTTATTTAAGGGTCTAAAAGCTTGTGAAAAAATAAATAAATATTGTACTGCTTTCAGGTACTAAAATCCAGAAATAATCATAACGACAGGGAGGTTAAACATTATTATGCTGTTGTGCATCTAATAGAGCAGAGAGGAAGTTCTGAGTTCAGGTCCGCTTTAAGTGTAACTACTTCCTGTTCACACCTAGTAAACCTACAACACTCCCTCAGTCACAAGGGCATGCTGGGAAGGGATGCTCCATCTGCTGAAGCCATGCCTTCTACAGAAATATAGTCCATCATGGCTTGTGGTTGGTCAGGAAGAGGGATGGGGAGGAAAAAAAAAAAAAAAAAAAAATTGGCTTAAAGTTGCTGAGAAAATTTAGTAGCTATGAATTAGTGACACACACTTCAGTCCAGAAGATTGTAAGCAAAATTTGTAGGAGGAGTCCGATTACATATTTATGGACTTGAAAATGTTGAGTCTCAAATGTGTGAATTAGGATCTGCTACTTTAAGTGCATAAAATGACCTGCCTGCCTGTTGAGGACTCGAGCTATATGGAAGAGGTATAATCTCGGCACATGGAAGATAAAATTCAGAACACACGTAGAAGGTCATCGCGCAAAGTTGCATTTTCATTTATTGTCATTGTGGCTTAACAAGATCAATAATACATGTATACACTGTAAGGCTAGAGTAATCATTGGTTTATAGCAAGGATGCCGAAGGTATCAGGAAAAAAACCAAAACAATGAAAACAAACAAAAAAAAAAATTGCATACTGGCTAGAACCATATCATCATGTCACGCAGATAGCTCAGCAGCATTCTCCCTATAGTAGCCATCTATTAAGACTGCTTTAAAACAAGGAAAGACCAGTATACAGTAATAGATCGGAGCATGAAAGTTCCAACTATACAGTGTTATAGTCCACATTAACTCTAATCTAAAACTTGTTCTGCTAACTCTTGAGACACAGCGGAGGCAGTCTAGTCTGGGTCACAAAGCAGCAGGTCTTGTAGGAGGGAGCAGTTGTAAGCTCCTAGTGGGCAGACACAGGCTGTGTGATCCAATGCGGCTATTTCCGCTGTGTGCAGATGTATACACATATACATACCCAGCACCGTATCTAGTACATGAAAAACGCACATATTCCAGTTTTGTATTTTTAACCTTTTTCTTTCAAAAGTGACTTACAACAGTGCAAACAGTACTTTCAAATAGTCTTGAATAAAAATATACCCTTTTATTCTATGGTCTGTCAGCATGGAGTACTTAAACAGTAAGTGAGAACTTTACTCTGGATAGACTTGAAAAGGTCAAAAATTAGCCAAATCTCACTAGTTTTACAAAGTTTATTCCATTTTGAAAAAAAAAAAAAAAAAAAAAAACTGACGGAGGAAGAGGACACTAGCGTCGTACATTTGCATCTAGCATATGGTAATGTGTAGAACTTTTTAGCATATTGATTTTTTTTTTTTCCATAAATGAGTACCACTTTACTGCAAACAATTCTTTAGAATTAGGAGACTTGCCAATTGTTTGCGAGGCCCAATTTTTAGCTACCAAACTGGCAAGTTCATGTTGCTTAGTTTAGGCCCAGATAACACAAACAAAAACAGCAGTGGAGATGTATGCTTTTAAAAAAAAATTTTATTGTGAAATGTACAAAAAAAAATAATAATAATATTCTTATAAAATAAACTATACAAAAAAAAAAAAAAAACTAGCTTTTAACAAAATTAAAACAAGTCGAACATTTAACACGTTTAGACAGACGTGGGAGGCTAAAGAGTCCTCTACCTGAGTCAATTTTGAAATTAGGTTTTGTAAAATTGGTGAGATTTAGCTCATTTCTTTTCAGGATGCCACTAAAAAAAAAAAAAAAAAAAGAAAAAGAAAAAAAAAAAAAAGAAAAGAAAAAAAATTAAAAATAAAATAAAAACATACTACAGTTTCATTAAAACAGAGACTGCACATACTATCTACACACAACATCCAGATGCTTGCAGAGAGACATTATAGAGAGGAAGTGGTTTTTAACTGGGATTTTGAATAAAGCACAAATGTACTTTGATTTTAATTTTTTTTTTTTTTTTTACAAGTACAAAAATGTTAACCGAGGATAGTTATCTAGCTGGAATAATATGGCGTGGCAATTGCAACTTTAGTGTGAAGACTGCATTAATTGGGGAAAGGAACGGGCATCAAGACAAATACATTCGGACACACCAATAGAAACAGTGATCCCATAAGCTACTAAAAATAGCTTTTGGTGTTGTAAAGGAAGAAAAATAACTAATGAGTGTACTAGGCAAGTTATTTTTCATATTTTTTTTCTACAAATTATTTTTTTTTATTCTTTAAATTACATGAATCTACAGTTAACCATTATTAAGTATCAACTCTGTCTATATTACTGCATCAAGCCAATAAACACTTAAATGCACTTCACAGCAAAAGATTATGTAAACTTTATTTTGCTTTTTTTTCTTCTTTGTTTTGTTATTTTTGTGTGTTTTTATGCTTATCCATTTCCATTGCAACCCTGAGGACTAAGCATGAACCAGACAGTAACCATGTTGGACTGGGGGGGGGGGGGGGGGGGTGGAAGAGGGGGGCCGCTGACTGGCTACTGCCGCTGACTGGCTGTCTGGATGCTCTCTTCATGGGCTGCAACAAAATGTCCTCTTTAGTGGTTTTCAGCTGATCCCGTTAAGGCCTAGAGTTTTATGTTCTACTGCCACCAGGGCTTGCCATTTCTATGTCTCTGTGGCATAGAAAAAATGTTGGGAGATGCAAAGCCATCTTTTGTTTAGTATTCTGATGGACTTTGATGGGAAAAACAAAGTTGAATCTGTATATTGTTATTTTCACAAGCAGCTCTGAACCTGAGTATTTTATGGTTATAACTAAACATACAAAAATGTATGTACATTTTCTTCTCCACCCTTTTTTGTAAACAGTTGTCCATATAATCTTTTAGTTTTATCCCTTTATCTATGAAACATGCATATCATACATACATTTTAAATATACAAAAAAAAAAAAAAAAAAAAAAAAATTAAAAATCTTACAAAACCTAACTGTCACAAAACTGCCGGGCACGCCACGCCAAAGCGAAGTCACCCAGGCTTGACGTAATCTATCGACTTAAACCCATCCACTCATGTTCATAGAAAAAAAAAAATACTGTTTTTTTTTTTTAAATCATTTTTTGCACTTTCCATGCAATTACAGTATTTATAACACTATCGTATGTGGAGATAGACGTTTTCACTAAACCTCTTCGTTTGAGGGGGTAAAAGCAGCACTTAAAACATTTATTGAAACTGGCAACAACTGTTGCCATTGTAAAGGTAAGGAAGTTTTTTTTCCCTACCAACTGTTTTAAATTAAAAAATATATATTTATATATAATATTTACAGTAAAATGGAGGGGGAGTGGGTGGGAAGAAGCTGTGAAAATTTAAAAACGCTCATCACATGTTCATTCCTTGGGCACTTAACAGCGAATCGAGCATGTCAAATGTATCTTTGTAGTCCATGTGTTGGCTGTTGGCACTGTACTCTGGACTGGTATCGGGGCCGTTGGTCTCGGCAGGATTCTTCTCAAGCCGGACAAGGGTGCTGAGTTGGCCATAGCCTACTTTATATGAGCCACCGGTGGGTGGGCCGCTAGGAGGTGGTGGGGGTGGTGGAGGAGGAGGTGGGAGTAGAGTGTGATTATGCGAGTTTGATGGAATTAGGTTTTTAGCAGAAGTTGGCAGGGTACCTGCATTCTTGGAGCTTTTGCTCAATTTTGGGAGATGGTTGAATGAAGTGTCATTGGAATGCGGCCTCTTCCGAGAGGTGGTTGAGCTGGTAGAGGGACCAGCCTCATTGGACATACCAGCGGGGCTCCTTAAGACAGTGTTTGGGTTCACGTCCATTAAAAGTTTATTGCTGTTGCTGCTTCCGCTTCCGTGGTGCGAGTGGGACTGCTTATGGCTGCTGCTACTGTGTTGTCGACTGGAAGAATGCTCTTTGTGTTTATCTTTTAATTCTTTGCTCACATGTGGGCTCGAGTGCTTACTCTTGCTGCTTCCCTCATCGGATGAGCTGTGACGATCAGCAGAAGACACCTTTATTTTCATTTTCAAGTCATCTTTGGAGCTTCTCTCCGTTGGCGGAATAGGAATGCGTAGTTTCAAGGAACCACTTTTATCTTTCTTCTCAGAAGAATGTTTGTCAGATTTTTCCGCGCTGGAAAGTGGAATTTTCATTTTTATAGGGGAGGTGACTGAGCTACCGCTGGGGATCTGGGTGTGTCTTTTGTGTGACAGCGGCTGCTGATCCATGTGGACAGGTGGGACCTGATCACGAGCATCTACATCAGATTCGAGTTTGCGCTTCTCCCTGTATTTGTCTAGAGTCATTTTATGAGACATGGCCGCAGGGTGAGCGTAAAGTTGTCCGTGGTGTTTGCCGCTTGTTGCTTTAGGCGCATGCTCCGGCTTGAGCGTGTGATCTGCAGCTTTGTCAGGCCTGTGATGTAAGCTCGCGTGGAGCTGACCAGCAGCCATATTGTATTGTGTAGGTGGCAAGTTGCCATCTTGCTTCTGGCTGTAAGCTTGATCATTTCTAGGCTGTTCTTGGTGTTGAGGCCATTCGTGATGGGGTGCCATGGTGTAGGATGTACCGGGCATGGCTAATATTGGCAGTTCTTCCTTGTTATGGCTTGCCTGAATGGGTATGCTTCCTGAGTTCAGAGCTACAGGTGCTGGAAAAGCAGAAGTTGGGGGCTTGGGGAAACTGGCAGTAGAAGCGATCCCAGCCACCGGGTCCATTAGAATCGAATTTGGGACTAATGACGAGTTAAGGAGGGCATTGTCAAGTTGTCCATCAGCCTTGGGCTTCCTTGCTGCCTGGGTGGCCTGAAGTAAAAAAAAAACAAAAAAACACATGGATTAAAACATTGTTTAAATTTCCGCTTGACACCCCAAATGGTTGTTCTGTGCTTGGATCTTATGATTGGATTGACCTGCTATCTCATCTAATAAAAGGCAACCAATACATGATTACTAGTAATTGGAAGTCCTGACATCTATTGTACTTAGACCTGTACAATAAAAATAAGATCTTGGAAAAAATATATTAGATTCACATACCTTAGATTGTCCATCATATTCTTAAAGATACTCAGAGCACCTCTCTTGGGTATGCCTTTAAAGAGACTCCGACCAGTACTGCAAAGTACTTTATGCATACCTTTCTGTAGCTTGTGCTCTCCCCTTTCATTTGATGCCTGAATCGCCGTTCTACACCAAATAGTTTTCAATTTCAATTTAACAATCGCGGCTGCCATCTTGGCTAGGTTATAACTTCCGGGTCGCCCCTGTCTGTTAGAAAAGTGCATCACCGAATGAAGCAGGAAGAGGAAGTGACACGCATGGCCATTGCAAGAGGCTCCTCCAGAGGGGTCATAGCATGACTTTGTTGGAAGTAGTCTGGCTTAAAGGCATGCCCATGAGAGGTGCTCGGAGTCCCTTTAAGTAGCTTCAGGCACTGAGTCTCTTTTTTACTTTGTTGGTTTTCTTTTTCTTTGGTTTTAGGTTATTGCGTATATATGAAGCATCACCTACTAGTAAATCTTTGCTTCTTTTGCTTATGTATAGTGAGAATTAAAACAAGTTTACCTACAGCTTACTTATGCCTAGAGGTGGATATACCCATGAGAATACCCACGCTACACTAATGATAGTTCAGTCTTTCATATAATGTCCATAAAATAGCGGTTGAATGGTCTTGAGGACCACTGCTACAATTTCCTTGAGCAACTGGATGTATTCCTTCCAACCAGCCATATGTGGTTAAAATGAATGGTTGGGTAGAAACGTTCACCAGTATCATATGGACTTTGGTATGAAGTTACTAAGCTAGATAATCCTGTGATGTGCATTCTGGCACATACATACACCCTAGACAATGTATAAGCTGCTGAGTCTCTTTATACCAATAAAAATATTATTGTGGGGAAAATAAAAAATATTGGGTTTAAAAGTGTAAAAATGTGGACTGAATACAAAATGACTAGGCTTGCTATATTGGGCTAGTTACCAAAAGTAGCAGTTCAGGCATTTTTCTAACTAATTCCCCCAATGCATGATGCATACAGAGTGTACAACTGAAGTACTGGTGGGGCTATTGTGGTGGCCCAAATATGCATCAAACAGGCTTTCCTCTTTTTGCTACCCCACCTGCCGCAGTCTCGAAGTGCTTCTTACTGGCACCACACAAGAGTAAGTGGTTAAGTTTTTTAGTCAACAAATATACTATACTATACTATACTATACTATACTATACATCAGCCTGGATTGTTCTGGACAAAATTGAGGTTACTGAAGTTTATGCAGAAGTTATGCACTTTTTAGGGGGTAAACTTCCACAGCTTGAAACCGGATCAATCGAATCCCACCATGGACCATTTGCAAGCTGCATAAAGTTTGTATTAAATTTTGCACAACTCTGCATCAACTGAATTATTTGCGTCTCAATGACCTTTCCTATTGCAGGTATTCAGACAATGAAAGGTCCACCCCCCTCAAACAAAAAACCTCCAGATGACTTCTGTAATGAAAATAAATCTCCTTACCCTCCAGTTTCGGATCTTTTTCAGTCGGCTGGGTGTTTTCTCAAGAATTTGTAGAAACTCGTGCGTAAGCTCTGTATAAAGAAGAAAAGTTATATAGAAGCTGATGATAACCATTATGCATACAATTAACTTAGCTTCACAGAAACATAAAAATACAGCGAACACCCCATTTCCATCCATTGCGTAGCCGATCCCATTCACAACAAGGGGGGGGTCAGTCTTGTAATGTGCCCAGCAGTACAATATGGCAATGCACAAGTGAGATTGTCAGACTGTGCAGCCTATGCACTGCTGATAATCTTGCATATCACACAATATTTACATGCGTGCTAGCAGCTCTGTGCTAAAGTGTAAATACCTGGGGGGTGGGGTGGGGGGGGTTTCGAGGTACCCCCTGGGGGCACTTTTTTTTCCCTACAAGTACACTTGTAAATTACAAATTACCTTTGAAACTGTACTTTCCCAGTTAAAGAAAGAGTATATAATTCTCATTCTTCCACAGGAGCCCAGCAAGGTATTTCGGGAAGGGCAACTTCACATAACCAAGCTTTACAGACAGCAACACAACCTCCAAGTCATCTTCCCTCCTTTCCCGTGGGCATCTGGTAGTTAAACTCACTGACCTGCCCACAGCTGAAAAAAGGGGCGAGGGGGACATACTATACTGCAGCAGCAAATGCCAAGGAAATGGTTATCGCGTTTGTCACTTTGCTTCTACACGCCGTTGTGCTCATCTCTACTGCATATAGAATGTGGCCTAGTTAAAAATGGATCCAAACTCTAGCACAGCACACAATGGAAACGCTGCTGGGTTATGCTTGTTTAGTCAGATCACACTGTCTCATCAGTAGCAGTGAATACAAGCCAGGAGCTCTACAGGCTCTCTGCTAATAAACACAGAGGCTTAACCCTTTCAGTGCCCCCTGCAAAGTGAATCCAGGTTAAAGCTTCAGGCTATTTTCTTTAGGATTGTGCCTGGAAAAAATGCTTACAGCCAGCGGTTAAACCGACACCTTTCAATGCATTTGCTGTACACCATACAGATCTTCGCTGAGCAATCTTGCCCTAACTCGCCACTTTCACATAGTATAAGGGCTTCAATGAAATAACCTGCTCAAACCATTTCATATCTGTTGGCCAGTAAGCTACTTAGACAACCGTACAAGATTGCACAATGAACACTGTATAGCCAAGTTCAGAATCAAAAGCCAATTGTCAGTATAGGTGGTTTGCAAAACAAGCTAGCATAGGTACAAGAGAAGAGTCCTCCTTACCATCCAATAACTCCAATGTAACCGTTTGGTCCACATATTCCCACCAATGCTTGCCATCCGTAGACACCGGGATTTCCCAGTTGGACCATTTACATGCCAGGTGAATGCACACACAAGCTATTACAGTGGGTTTGTACTGAAGGCAGAATGTAGTCAGATGTAAGCTGTAGATAGCAAAACAAAAAAAAGAAAACAAAAAAAACTTATTAGACAATTAAACAAGATGTATTTAAGATGAAAGACAAAAAAAAAAAAATTATAAGATACCAATTGCTCTACAGTGAAGATAGATATATATTTTATTTTCAAAATTAGCATATAAAACCTCATCCGTGCGTCTGTAACAATGCTCGCTAGAGCCCTATTAGAATGGACAGACCGTACTAGCAGATCTTTGATGGACTGGGAAATAAATTCACCATCACAGGGAGGACAACCCAGGGTATGCTTTAGATACGTAGTGCAAATGTTAAAAGGTCTGAACCCCCATAACCTTAAGCCAAACTTTAAAAATATTGCAAAAAAAAAAAAAAAAAAAACCTGTAAAATCAATTTATATTAAACAGGCAGATCATAACTTTCTCTATATAAAAATTAAGTGACTGAGGGAGGGATCACACTTGCATCTGTGGGAACTGCAGCGGTTTGCCACACAATTGTGCATTTTAATGCATACAGTTCTTTTACAGTATCCATTACAGTGAGACACCGCATGGGTTGTGTGAGATGGGGGAAGAATGTGTTTTTTTTTAATTAACATAATGCTGAATCGCAGCAACCTCCAGAAAATGCAGCAGCAGACTAGACAATCAGGAGTTTTTGAAAAAGTTTTCTGCGGTACGTGGCAATACGCTGCGGTTATTCTCAACTGTGACCCCTGCCTAAAGAACGATGCAAGGATGAAGGAAACATGGTCACTGCTTTAATCCAGGGCTGTGGAGCCAGTACAAAAGTCATGGACTCCAACTCCTCAGTTTATGAAAACACTGACTCCAGGTAGCCAACATTGCTCCGACTCCATAGCTTTTGCTGTGGGTACAAATATCATCCAACTTCGACTCCTCAGTTTATGGGACCACCACCACGACTCCTGGACTGACGCCACAGCCCTGCCTTTATCACTGCACCATTAGAGTCAAATACAAGGAGTGATCTCCATATTTGCCAACGAAAGCAACCATTGCAAGTCTTTATAATGCAAACTTGGCACTCATCCACAACCAGCAATCTCATCCTGGCAATTACATCATTGTGTGGGAACAAAAATGTTGCCTATTTTTCACACCTCTAAAAAAAAGGTGGGTACACACTATGCACATTTCACTTCAGACCCGATTCAAGCAAGTGATCAGATTATATCCAATCTGAAAATCAGAGGAAAGCTAGCACACACTTATGCAATTTTTTTCAAATTCCGATCAGATTTCCATCAAGTTAAACTGTGTATGCAATTTATGAGGAGCAGCTCGGCATCTGTACTCAAATTATACAAGATAAACATGATGAAATAATGTGCCATTCATTCTTATAATATTTGCAGAAGTTAAGAAGCCTCTGCTCACAATCGTGGAATTTAAAGCGGATCCGAGAAACTTTTACTCATTGCATAATTGTGTTCCTTTCATATAGTTTATAAGGCATTCCTCAAGCCAAATACTTTGTTTTAATACTCTAACTCCCTATAAACTAAACAAGCCTCACCCACAGCTTTTCTGAGTGCCTTGTCATTTTCAGACACTAACAAGGGCTTATGGGATTCAGTCTGGGCAAGAGGAAGGGGGGGGGGGGGGGGGGGGGGGTGTTACTAGCCAGAGAGCACGGTGGCGTAGTGGTTAGCTCTCTCGCCTTGCAGCGCTGGGTCCCTGGTTCGAATCCCAGCCAGGGCACTATCTGCAAAGAGTTTGTATGTTCTCTCCGTGTCTGCGTGGGTTTCCTCCGGGCACTTCGGTTTCCTCTCACATTCCAAAAACATACAGATAAGTTAATTGGCTCCCCCTAAAATTGGCCCTAGACTACAGTACTTACACTACATAATATAGACATATGGCAATGGTAGGGATTAGATTGTGAGCTCCTTTGAGGGACAGTTAGTGACAAGATATATAAATACACTGTACAGCGCTGCGTAATATGTCGGCGCTATATAAATACTAAATAGTAATAATAATTTCAGAGGCAGAGGGGAGGTGGGGTAATAAGGTTTACAGGCTGAGGGCTGGAGATGCAGATCAGCTTGCCTGTGTGTAATGTTTACAAACAGAACATGGCTGCTGTCATTGTATCACAGGACAAAATAATCATTCTGTTGAAGCTGTTTGCCACTAGATTTGCTGTGTAAACTTTCTAAACTTTATGCAAGATAGAACAAGTAACTTGTCTATATAGTTCGTTTTTCATCTCGGATCCGCTTTAACCTTGAATCTCAATTTCGTGGACAAAATGAAAGAATTTTTGGTTAGTGTGGTAAGGGGTTAGAATTTATCTTAGATTTTATTGCTCAGCTGTGTTTGAACAGGAAAGATAAAGTTGTCTTGTTGCTATCCCATGGGACAACCAGTTATATTAAATCCACAACGCTTTGTGGAGGTCCCTAGAGACAGGAAAGAGGAACTCTCCAGCAGGGCAACAAAGTTTCTAACCCCCTAGCCAAAAACTATTCAAATATTACAAAATAATACATCCTGAAATTCATTCTGTAGGATACAGAATACTGGCCAGCTGCTAAGCAGAAAAAGCAACTCCGATGGGAGAAAATGGACGACACCAAAGACACTCGCATATTCCAGGCACATGGATAGCGGAGTTATCCTGCATGATGAGTACAGGGCATGCAACACAAGTCCTGTGCCCATCATGCAGGGGGCTCTGTGGGAGCTCACAGCTCAACCTCTGACCACCTTGATGATGGCGACAGCTTCCAAAAAGGGATAACACAGCAGCCATTGTCGGCAAACATGGCTACCGTGCACCACCAAATAAGCCAGTCTGCTGGGAAAACAAAACAGAGTTGTTATTGTACCAGAGGAGAAAAATACAAAAAAAAATAGAGCAGAGAGCTTTATCTGGATTCTGAGCTGTGAACTAAACGTGTCTGCCAGGTGAAGAGTCTACAAGATATAAATAAATAAAAATTCATATTGGCAGCTCGTTTTGAAAATAAAAATATTTGCTACATAACACTATTAAAATAAAAAAAAAAAAAGTAATTGTAATTTATCAAAAACTATATCTAAAGTACCAAATTAGAGCTCAGCTAAAGCAAAAATTGAACAGGGCAGACTCTCAAAGCAATCGTGTCAATTAGTGTAAGTTATACGAACTTTAAAAGTACAGACGAAATCTGCTGTGTAGCTCTTCATCTATCCATATAGGCTTATGACCGCCAGGGTCTTGAGAGTTTCCTGTAGAACTGCCAAACACCTACCTCCTCTCCATCCTAAACATTCTCTACCGTAATGCAGGGATGCTGAGAAGTCCAGTTCCTAGTGTACTCACTACACCTGGTGTCATGCAGTAGTTTGAAGTAGCGGTTTAGTCAGTGGGGAGTGAGGTCGTGTAGGGAAAGCAGTAATGAAGTGAAGACCGGGAAAAACACATCTGGCCCGTGAAACATCGTCAACCACTTTATAGTTATGTGCTCCTCCTATTCACTTATCGACCCGATTGCCAATAAGAATTTGCCTTGTTCAATTTTGGGCTTAGTTGGGCTTTAATTGGCATAGAGATACTAAATGAGAGGCATGTAATGCAGTACTCACCAAGACGCTCTTGGGTTAAGTTTACTTCTCTAGCTTGCTATTCGGTGCTACCAGTTTAGTTTATGCACTCAGAATCAAGAAACTCATCAGAAAGCAACACTACATTTCTTGTTGTGCAATCCACCCCTCTGTGTCAGAGACTCGCACACAGGGCTGAGCATTGGGCCTAGGGGGCGGGAAAAGGGCAGGCCACAGAGGACAGCCCCGCCCCTCCCCTGAGCACCAAGGCAAGAGAGAGACACAGGAAGATGACCCTGCAGTAAAGAAAGCTATAGTGTGCCGCGATAGTGCAATAAAGTTTCAGGATAACCACCTGTTGGTAGCCATGAAATACGACGTCTGCGCCAGGTCCTTGCTTGCTGCAAGACAAAAGAGAAAAATAGACGTATAAGCATCATTCAGCAGAGACCTGGACAGCACTTTCATTACCATGTTTGAAGCAGACATCCTTTCTATTTTTAAAGCTGATCTGACAAAACACCAGTTGTATAGGATTGTGTAGTACGGATAATGAAGAACATTAGTAGCAAAGCAGAGGTTTTTTTTTTGTTTTTTTTTAATACACATTGCATCATACTGTCACAGTTGCAGTTAAAAACCACTGCCTTTTAAGCTATGAAACACAGCAGAAATAATGACCTGTTGAGCTTTTTGCAGTAAAACCTTATCTCAAGCTGTTGCTCATGGTTTGTCTGTTTAAGTGCTTCAGAAAACAGGACTGTATGACCCAAGTTGGGTTGAAGAGCTCAGAGAAGCTCTTTTGCATAGATAACTGCAGTTTAACTCTTCCTGTACTGGAAAACATCACAAGACTCTTCTTTGCTACTAATGTTCTATTTCTTAGCTGTACTACACATACAATTCACAATCTCATAAGTTTAATTTCACTTCAGATTTGCTTAAAGTTTACAAAATGTGCATGTTGCATTAGATAGGTTTTCCAGTTAGATAGGATAATAGAAGTAATTTTTAAATACCCTTCCTCCTCTTACATTACTATCTGCTTTGCAATATTTCTACACAATCATTTCTCAGATACAAACAATTCTGCTTGTCTGAAACTGTACAAATGACATTTTTATGTAACTGATGAGCCTGGAACTATAAGAATACCTTAAGAATACCTGAGCTCAAACACTAGCACACACACACAAAAAAACCCCCCAAAAAATAAAATAAAATGTTAAGGCGGAACTGTAGTGAAAATAATACTGCCATGAATCAGATTGCCTATTTTGTACAATAATTATTTATAAACTAGTGACCTTCGCACCCGCCCGTCGCACACCCGGCCACTCACACGCCCGCCTGGCTCCCTGGCCCTGTCCTGCCTGTGTGAGGCTGGGTCCATGCTGCGCACATGTGCAGTAGCAAAAAGCATGGACCCAGCTACACAGAGACACCTGTCCCTGTCTATTACTATATAGGATAATTTAGTCAGCGTTTGCCCATTGTAAACTCTTTCCTCTACCAGATTTACGTTGTGACATTTATCAGATGACATGGCAACATGTCTACCACTGGCAGGTTCATCTCTGCGGAATGTTTATTCCTAAGAATTCCAAAGCCAGTGAAATAAAAATGGCTGATCTCCCAGAATGCACCGAGAGTAGAATTCTGCATAGCTTATCACTACTGCAGCAGAAATAGATGTCTGAAGCGTTTTTGATGCTAAAACCAGGAAAATTATAAAATTGGGTATCCTGAATAATTGACTGCATTCTACTATGTGTCACTACAGTGTCTACCTATATTGTGAAAAGTCATGTCACAGTGCTGACTGACTGACACTACTGTGTAAACATCCTACAATAATTACTGAGCCTCAGTGAGAACTGCCGAGGACAATTAGTGGCAGTTGTGCAATAGCAGCAGCATAGAAGCATCTACACAGGGAACTTATAAAGTAGGACTGCCTAGATTAGAACAATCTTACACTGCAAGTCAGTGAGGGATGCTAACTTTTGCCACTTAAGGGGTCGATTCATAAAAGGCTGTGCGTAAAAAAAAAAAAAAAAAAAAAATCTGGTCGGGAAAATGCCGCATTCGGGGATTTACCGAAGTAAACTGGCGGTAACAAGGGAAGAGTAGCTGCCCGAGTTGTTACAGCAGAGACCGCATTACAATAAAAAGGCATCCCAACTTCTCTTTAGATGTGCACGTTTTGTTATACTGCCTCTCCTTGCCGTGTATCTGCTCTGATTCTGTCTATTAGTCTTTCTTAACAATCTATTCAATTGACAAAGCTTAGAAGAAGAACGTCAAGAAACTTTACATATGCCACGATTGTGATTTTCACATCCAGCACAAAAACATCTCAAAAACAGTAACCCAAGAGGTTAAAAACAGCCTAGGTTTTCAGGGGAGGCCTTGTTCCGCTCTTGCCGCCGCCGCTGCTGGGGGAGGAGGGGGGGGGGGGGGAGTGATCTTACTGCTTCTGCTTGTTAGTCTCCATTAACATCACACAGTCCCACATAGACTTGCCTCTTCTCACCTCTTCAAAGCAGGTGGTATGTTCCGTGCCATTACCGCCTGCTCTAATCTTTATGAATTGACATTTACTGACAGGTGTTTGAAGTAATTACCGCACAAGTCGGTTATTTACCCCACTGCTCGGTTATTTTAGCTTCTCATGCGGTAACTGCTTTCCTGAATTGACACTTTCCTAAGTGCTCGGTCAGCTGTTTTCTGCAATACCGAATGCGGTAATGCTTTATGAATCCACCCCTATAGTAGTGTTGGCGTTTGCATAGAGCATATTGAATTTGTAACACCTAAATACCAGATTTCAGTAATGAACAAGCAGACCAGGTTAGAAAAGAAGAAGCATCAGTCACGTGAAACATGGTGTGTAAAAAAAAAAAAAAAGTGAGTGAACTACCCCTCACCAGCCTGCTTGTTCGATGCTGAAGTGTGGCGTTTTAAGTGCGAAAACTGCCAAACACCAACACTACCAAATAGATCATTTCAAAACAATCCACCTCTGGTTTGGTCAGGGTAAAGCCTGGTACACATCCAATTCTGACTGGCCAATCTCTCCACCTTCCTATAGTATGAAGACCAACACACATTCAATACAATGGTTGTCAATAAGCTCTTGAACTATAGGGAAGTGGTCTAACTGGCCGTGTACCAGGCGCTTAAAGAGACTTCTTTGTAACAAAATTTTCAGCCTTATTTCTTCTATCCTATAAGTTCCTTTACCAGTTCTAATGTGGTCGGTTCACATTAGCTTACGTTCCGCTCCGATGAGCGGAATGCAGCAGCGGCAGCAATGCCTTCCCGATGGGAAAGTTCACATTGCTCCGGTCATCAGAGTGAACGTTCGACATGTCGGGACCTTGCGTTACCGCTCCATTAACGGAACGGAAGCACAGGAGCGGATGCGCTCCAATGTGAACCTGCCCCTACTGCAGCCTTTCCTAGTTGCACAGTGGCTGTATTATCTCTGTTATATAATCTAATCTTCTTTCCTCTGACGGCTTTGTCGGGCTCAGGCAGGAATGTGCTGCTCTTGTGATAGGATAGAAGCTATACACACCCTCTCCACGTCCCCTGCAGGCTCTGTGAGTCACAGACTGAGCTCCCCTCAGCCTATCACACTCTGGTTAGCAGCCATATCTTGTTTGTAAACACTGCCTAAAACTGGCAATTACAAGCCAGGATCTCAGCTGGGAGTGGCAGAAACAGCAGAGGGGCCGAGAACATAATGAATAGAATGGTGTGCTTTTTATTGTAAGAATTTTAGAGTACAGATTCTCTTTAATTCAGGCTTTCCAATGCCTTTACATCTAAGCTCCCTTGAGAGGGCGAAGGTAACCCTTTATCAAAACAAGTGTCCATGGATAGTTAGACTTGTGAGCAATACAGGAAACAAGATGGCAGCCCCCATAAGAGCACACATTCTGTAACACTTACCAGCAAGAGGACAATGTGCACTCATAGGAATGGTCAATTTCCTGCAAATTCGTTACAAACTAATGCTAATTTTATGCGGTTTTAAAATGCATGAAATATGGCAGTTGCTGTATCTGAGTGGTCCATGCCCAAGCATGAACCCCAATATTTCAAATGACCACCCCCTATGCACTAGCAACTCAACAAAGGAAAGCAAACATTTCAATCTTTTTTCCCCCCAACTTCAAGATTTAAACCTGAAGCTGAAGCGAGGAGGGATATGGACATTTATTTCCTTTTAAACAATGCATATTACCTGGCTGTCCTGCTGATCCTCTTCCTCTAATACTTTTAAGCCAGACCCTGAACAAGCATGCAGATCAGAGGTTTATGACTGAAGTCTGACAAGATTAGCCACATGCTTGTTTCAGGGGTGTGATTCAGACATTACATTTCCGTTAGCGGGGCGCATCCGGCAAGTGGCGCTAATTACATTACAATGTTGCCGAATGTATAGTGTTTGAAGTGGCCGGCTCGCTGTGGCCAAATGTATATTAAAAAAAGTGAATTAAATGACAAATTAGGCGGCCGCAATGTAACAGATCAAGCTGCCGGCTTCGTGTTTTGCTCTCCTCTCCCCTTGACCTCTCTCCTATAGAACACTGGCCTGGGGTTAACACTCGTGCCCCCCCAGAGTCAAACGTCGCAATAAAACAAGCAGGATTCCCTGCCGCGACACGCATGTCCCCCTCCCCAGGGCTGCCAGTATTGTATAGGAGAGAGGGAAAGGGGGGGGGGGGGAGCGAGACACTAAAGCCTAGTACACACTAGCAATTTTGATTGGGCAATGATTGGTCAATTTTACCACCTCTATGTAGTATGAGGGCCAAACAGATTTTCACTTCTATGCAGATTATATAGGTAAATGGTCATACTACATGGAGGTGGTAAAATTGACCAATCATTGCCCAATCAAAATTGCTAGTGTGTACTAGTCTTTAAGCCACCGGCTTGCTCTGTTACATTGCAGCCAGCTTATTTGTCATTTAATTGACTCACTTTTTTAATATACATTTGGCCGCAGCGAGCCGACCACTTCAAACACTATACATTCGGCAACATTAACATTTTAAGTGACGTTTAGTATTCATGAAATAAGCGCCACCTGTCGACAAGCGGTTACATTAACACTTTTGTGTTAATGTGAACTTTTAATATAAATTAGCGCCACCTGCCGGATGCTCCCGGCTAACGCAAAAAGTACCTTTCTTTTAAACAATGCAAATTGCCTGCAGACCCTTAAAGCGGAACCAAACCAAACATTTTTTTCATTAAAAATATTTAGTTGCACCACTCTGACACATACAAAGATAAATAAACACTCCTTCAAGCCTATGAGAGCATTTCAGTGCATGCTTTTCACCCTTCTCTTTTCATAGCTAGGGTTATACTGGGGGCAGCCATTAGCAATTCCTCCATTGCTGGACACCATCTACTCCACCAGTTTGCCGGAAAAATCCCAGCAATTTGAAAGGAAGGGGAGGGGTTCTTCCAATAAATGTAAAATATTTTATATTTGTCATCATGCAGCTGAAAAAGGCTGCTATTTATTACTATAAGTTAGAAAATAGATTTTATTTCTGAAAGCTTGTATTTTTAGTTTGGGTCCACTTTAACAAGCATGCAGAACAGGTGCTCTGTCTCAAGTCTGACTGGATTAGCTACATGCTTGTTCCAGGGTTGTGACTCAGATACTACTGTGGCCAGAAGGATCAGCCAGGCAATTGGTATTGTTTAAGAGGGAATAATTAAGGCAGCATCCATATCACTCTCACATCAGGTTCACCATAAGACCACACAAAATATTACTCAAGCTAAGACCACAAGAAAATAAATGCCATATTCCTCTAACATTTACCGCTCTTAACCTTCATTAGAACTGGGAAGGTTTCAATTCACAAATTCACTATCCTTCCAAACTGTGACACATTATTGCAATCAAACGCCTACAAAATAAACAGCAAGGTCATAAAACATCAGCTGCTCAAAGTTTTGAACTCCTAGTCTGCTGACCAACTCATCTATTTGAAAAAAAAACCTAACAGATTTGCATAGCTGCTTTAACTACAGTAGCATTGCGTATAAAGACAATACAAGTAACTCCTCTTCCAGACCAAAGCTAACCAACAGCAGGGGGTGTAATGCCTGGTACACACCATGCAATTTCCAGTCTGATCAATTGGTCAAACCCATAATTCCCTGACCTGTCCGATCGGCTTCCCATCGGTAACAGGATCGCTTTTCAACTCTCAACGACACAAAAATCGATCGGGAGCAGTTCGGACATGTTAGAAATGATCAGTCTGACCCGTAGATCAGATGGGAAATTGCATGGTGTGTACCTAGCTTTAAAAAAACAAAACACAAACAAACCCAAAGCTATATTTAAGATTCACTCACTGACACACAGTGTTTGTATATATAGTAGTATATATGTAAAGAAGAAACCATAGAGGTCAACTGGCTGATAAAAAAAAAAAAAAAAAAAAGCTAAATATATACAAAAAAAACAAAAAACGCATAATATGCAAGTATGATTTTTATTTTCAAAGTAATATAAAAAAAAAATTTGCGACGTCACCACTTAATATGAACAAGCAAGTGACACGGTTTCTGCATTATTGAACAAGCATCAGTTGTGACTGCAGGCTCAAAAAAAAAAAAAAAAAAAAAATTAAATAAATAAAAAAAAATATAAAAAAGCAAACCAAAAATAAATAAATAAATAAATAAATACAAAAAACAAAATAAAAAAGCCCAAACTCAGCGCAGTATTTTTCCTTCTACATTTATTTTTTTGTAAGCATGCAGAGCATTTTATGGTTTTCATGACAAAGACATTTCAAAATATTTAGTAAAAAGCACAAACCTCTGACTAATTGGGTACATTTCACGACATCGGTATGCGGATGCTCGATCGTGATCTCAAAACCTAGCAGGGGAAAGAAAAAAGGTTATCATTGCGGCAGGGTCAGATTTAAAAGTTCAATAACTTAGGCCTCTTTCACAGCACGACGTAAGTCACCCGTTAGAAAATGTTTTAAGAAAAAAAAAAAAAACACAACAAAAAAAAAAAAAACACCACAAAACGTTCACAAAATCCCTGATTGCGTTTTTAAGAATAAATACATTGTATTTATTCTTTTCAAAGAGCTCACTTCCTGACTTACGAAATGAGTATGTATTTAGAGAGTTTAGCGTGTCTAATGTCCCCTTATCTGTGACTAATCGCACCTGTAAATTGATCTCTCAGCTGTGAGAGATCTCAGCAGAGCAGCTTATTTGTAAACACGGGATGTTACCCCTATGGGCTTGATTCACTAAGAAATAGCACGCCTTATCAAAGTAAACAAGCCTTAAGGCTCATACACACATCAGACCATAGTCTTTTGAAACTGAAAGATCACAGACCAATGTTACCCCCTTCCATGTAGTATGAGAGCCATATCTACACAGTCTATTCTATGGAGCTGAACTCCCCATCAGATAGAAATCCTTGCAAGATGCTGCACACAAAGATGCTGTACAGACACAAAAGATCAGTATCTGCAAAAGATCTGTTCCTGCAAAATGCATTCATAGTCCATGATATCCACCAGGATGGATTTTCAGATCTGCAGATGAATGTCAGTTAAACAAGGTGTGTATGAGGATCTGCAGATCTCATAGACAATGAATGCAATTTGCAGAAACGGATCTTTGGCAGGAACAGATCTTTTGCAGATACTGATCTTTTGTGTCTGTACAGCATCTTTGTGTGCAGCATCTTGCAAAGATTTTTTTCTGATGGGGAGTTCAGCTCCATAGAATAGACCGTGTAGAGTGTGGCTCTCATACTACATGGAAGGGGGTAAAATTGGTCTGATCATTCATTTCCAAAAGACTATGGTCTGATGTGTGTATGTGGCCTTAGAGTAACATAGCAAGCGCTACAAACTTATGGCAATGATAAGAGCTCCACTCGTCCTGCCCTAAGCCCCTGCGGTTTTGTAGTGCTCGCTATGCTACTCTGATAAGGCGCGTTAACTTTGATAAGGCGTACTATTTGTCTTAGTGAATCAAGCCCATTAGCTTCCATGAAAGCAGGAAGTAGACACTGCAGATTTATTGCAGGATTTATATCAGCTGTAACAAATGTTTATACTGTTGCTTATATTATGCTGTTGCTTATCTTTTTTAGGGCAGAAAGGTTCTGAGTTCAGGTTCACTTTAAGGACTACAGATCCTTTTAAAAATGCACAACAAACCCATTCATATCTTATGAGCTCTAAACCCTTTTGAAAAATGCCAATATCCTGAGTGTATTGCTGATCTTCCCACTAGATGCAGAGTCTCTGATCTGCAAGAGAACTTGGTGCAGATGCTTCGATTTCCAGCATCGTTTACTAGATGCTTGTTACAGACCAGAAGCTCAAATGGTGGAGACCAAAACTGTCAGCATCAGAGACAGAACAAGAGGCCATGTTTGGAGGAGGTCAAGAAAACCATCTTTCAGAACAGATCAAATATAACCCCCACATAGGATTATAAGGCATTTGTGAACTTACCTAAAGTCTGTAGTAGAATAGTTTCAAGTAATACGAGCTCCTGGGCTTGCTGTAGGTATGCCTAAAACGGCAGATCACAAGCATAAATACCGAGGTGTTCCAAAGCAGCAGACAGTTTTATAGCTGGCCACACATTTCACAATCGGGCTGTACAATCCTCACGAGGATAATGCTACAGTGATGAAGAGGAGAAGTGCACAGGGTGGCACTAGATGCCCTGATTGGCAGCTCCAAGGGGGTAGCAAGGCTTGAAGGCTGTGCCACCAGATCAGTAGAGTTATGAGGATGATGAACAGAAGAGCATATAGAAATCCGGGCACCAGCCAGCAGGATATGCTGCAAACAACACCTTTTATTCCAGCCCCAAGATCCCTGACAGAGTAATTGTAGAGGGATCTTGGGGATGGAATAAAAGGTGTTTGCAGCATATCCTGCTGGCTGGTGCCCGGATTTCTATATGCTCTTCTGTTCATCATAATGCTACAGTGGAAGAATGGTTTCTGGCAATTTCAGTAATGTTGTTACACATTTTCTGTAATCGTTGCCACTTTTCTTCTTGGGCTTTTACTTCGTACAGCACAACACCCTTATGCTAAGTACACACATGCGTCAACGATCGTTCGTTATGAACGACGAATGAACTTTTAATTGAAGAAAGAACGACCTAAGTAAAGTTAGTTGTAAAAGGTGTGTAACGATCTGATTGTTAAAACGAATGTTACATCACATAAAGCAATGATTGCGCTTGCGCATAAAAAATGAAAAGCTCCATGCAGAAATAGTGAAATGCGCATGTCATGCCTAGTATGAACGATCGTTTCCAACGATGTACTACTTTTGCAAACGATCGTCGTTGGGAAAAATCCGCCAAGCTAGATCATTCGTTTTGAACGATCTAGCTCGTCCGTCGTTAGACTTCATGGTAGTTGGCTGCTTTTTTTTTTTCAAACGATCGTCGTTTGAAATGATCGGGGAACGATCGTTTCAAACGACTATAGTCGCATGTGTGTACGCACCTATAGGGTAGAGGTGCACTGCAGAGCACTTTGAGAAGTTAATTTTTTTAAAAAAAAACACACTCCCATGGACTTTAATACTGCAGTAAATGGCAATCACATTTTTTTTGTGTGAACATTTGCGCTTTGCAGTGCGTCTCTGCCCTGAAACAAGTGGTTAGTGAAATAGCAGAGAGATCGCAGATTGTATGGTGTGGGACCAGCTGATGGTGCAAAATAATTCACAAATGTTAGAGCCCATACACACAAATCTTCCATGAGAGTGAATTGTGCGCGTTTTTTTTTTGTAACATTAAGAACTTATCACCAGTATAGTGGAAAAGAGGTAGAGAATGTTGTTGAGAAAACATATAAAAGGTAAAAAGTGGCAAAGGAAAAAAAAAAAAAAAAATATTCTGCCAGCTTACAGGTCCATAAACAAACTTGCCACAGAGCAAACTTAAAGTGAACCAGAGATGAAGCGCACATACATATATACATACATATTTCTCTATCTATATATCTATCAGTGGGAACATTAGAGAAACCACCTGCACTGCTCTGTTTCATCCTTCACTGCTCAGTCTGCTTGTTTTCAGCCCTGATAAAATCCCCGACTTAAGCCTCTCATTTAACGTGCAACGTTAAAAAAAAAAAAGTTTCACCGCAGACTAACGCACAGCAATACTAAGTCTGTGTGACATTCACAGTGCACACATTGCGTTTGTGTGTAACCTGTAGCGTTATTAGAAAGTGCTGCATGCTGTGCGTTAAACATGTTAGCTGTGTTGGACTGTTTGCACATGCTCAGTAATGACTTGGAAGCACTTTTCATTGCCTGTATGCTCTACTGTATGCGATAACAGGGCATTAAGTTAGGTTGCGACTTTGCAATTTGCTTTGCGACTTTACCGCCGCATCAAAATGCAACATCCTACTGTGAAAGAGGCATGAGCATTCAGTCTGACTTCTCTAATATTTTAAGCCCAAGCCTGCCCCCTTCTGGCTCTGCTATAATGATTCCTGAGCAAAGCCAGACTGAATGCTCAGTGGGGGATTTTATCAGGGTTGATAACAAGCAGACTGAGCAGTGAAGGATGAAACAGAGAGCAGGGTAGGTGTTTTCTCTAATGTTCCCACTGATATATATGGTAAAATACATGAGGGTGCTTCGTCTCTGGTTCACTTTAACTAACGTGCCAAGTAGCATTGACCTTAATTTCAGCAACATTATGTCAGTCTCATGTAACAGCCCCCCTTAACCACCCTGGCGTTCTGATTAAAATCGCCAGGGTGGCTGCGGGAGGGTTTTTTTTTAAATAAAAAAAAAAACTATTTCATGCAGCCAACTGAAAGTTGGCTGCATGAAAGCCCACTAGAGGGCGCTCCGGAGGCGTTCTTCCGATCGCCTCCAGCGCTCAGAATAAACAAGGAAGGCCGCAATGAGCGGCCTTCCTTGTTTTGCTTACATCGTCGCCATAGCGACGAGCGGAGTGACGTCATGGACGTCAGCCGCCTCCGATCCAGCCCTTAGCGCTTTTTGTTCCGGCTACGCTGGGCTCGGGCGGCTGGGGGGACCCTCTTTCGCCGCTGCACGCGGCGCATCGCCGCGCTGCAGCGGCGATCAGGCAGAACACGCGGCTGGCAAAGTGCCGGCTGCGTGTGCTGCTTTTTATTTCATTAAAATCGGCCCAGCAGGGCCTGAGCGGCAGCCTCTGGCGGTGTTGGACGAGCTGAGCTCGTCCAGACCGCTCAGCAGGTTAAGCCTCACACACTTTTGACTGAAGTTGGCTGAGGCGGCCGATAACTACCATCTCAGCCAATAATCAAGTGTGTGTACAGAGACTCACGACCCCCAACGTGCAAGTGATCCACTCACTCCCAGTGACGAGTGATACTATTGTCCACGCCACTCCCCCCCCTACCCGCTTTGTGACATCACGCACACGCCACTCCGTCATCCGTCCGTATAGCAACAGAACGTGCAGTCTTGCAACTGCCCAGCAATGCCGCTCAAGGGGATTGGGTCCCGATGGGCGGCATCCAAAGTTGTGTACGCAGTATGCCACAGCTCCAACCCCCCCAGTGAACAAACATCCTTTAGATTGTAAGCCTCTGGCAGGGTCCTCCACTCCCTAGTGTAATCTACAGGATCATATGCTCCTGTCCTATGACAGCCTGTACTTGTATTACTGGGCCTACCTAACCAGCCCATATTGCATGATCATGTATTTTGTACAATTTGTATATATAACTTTAATAATAATAATAATAATAAAAAAATACAACATACACTTACATCGCTTTTTGTATCCAGCGGTGGGTCCAAAGGATTAAGACACGCGTGGGACACCTTAATTACATGTTCAAGTTTGCGCGGCTGCTCCTCCACTTTCGCAGCCAAGAATAAAGCAGTCGGGGAAATTATCTACAAATAAACGCATGAAAATGTTAATGCAATTTTTTTTTTTTGCTAAAATAATGTGTACAAAAGGATGATGGAGCCTTAAAGTAAACAGGGGAAAAAAAAAAAAAAAAAAAAAAAAACGCTGCAAACACCAAACTGTTAAAAATAAAAACACGTCTATATCCAATACTTAGTGAACGCCATTACCCATTTCCCCTCCTGGCCACCATGGACGCGGGGCTTAGATATAATTTGGCTGACAGCGGCCGGATTGCACTGTTTTTATTGTAGTTTGGGCTCTGTCTTTTGACGGCGCACAAATTACTGACTGAGCGCCCTGCTATAGCCGTAATTCACATTACAGCCCAAGGGGCGCCTGGTGCTTCCAAATTTACACCGCAGTTTGTGCCAGACTTGCGTGATCATGACTAGCAAATCAGAAACTTGGATACCCATCACCTAACAAAACATATCACATGCATCTCCATGAGTTCTCCTAGACATGACATAATGAGTTGCAATTCCTTTAATTGAAGAAAAACACTTAAAGGGAACCTAAACTGAGAAGGATATGGATTGTTTCTTTTATAATAATACCAGTTGCCTGACTCTCCTGCTGATTCTGTGTCTCTAATACTTTCAGTCAGGTGCTTTGACTGAAGTCAGACTGGATTAGCTGCATGCTTGTTTCAGGTGTGTGATTCAGCTACTACTACAGCCAAAAAGATGAGCAGGACTGCCAGGCAACTGGTATTATTTAAAAGGAAACATCCATATTCCTCTCAGTTTAGGTTCCCTTTAAACACATTCATGCTACTGAGAAGTACTAAGAACTAACAACATCCTATACATGGCAACACTGTCAGAGAACAGGAAGTTACGGAAGATACTCCTGGAAGATACTCCTTTTCTCAATGAGGGCACAAACACCAATGAAAAACCCAACCCTGCACATCCTCACACAGGAGTCAAAATAATCTGCCCTGGTTTATCACACTACTTCTACAGAGGCTCTGTAACATTTCACTACTATCACTGTAAAAATCAGCTTGGCAAGGATGATCTCGCAAGAGAACATAACTTGGGAAAATCCAGGCATCAAGGCCACATAATACTGGTAGCACAGCCATCGCCATGGGGGGGGGGGGGGGCACTTATGCCAAATACTACACACACATCCAATTGCCTGCAATGTGGTGGCCTTCAGCCACGATCTATGACCAACCAAAACCGGGAGGATAAAAACAATGCAGCATTAAAGGATACCACAACCGAAGGGTTGTGGTAAAAATCATTGCAGCACTTTGTAGCTTGTAATTAGAACATACCCACTGTTCCTTCGCCCCCTCCGTCTGCCGCCATTCAGAGTGTATCCATCCCGGTGAGCGGCGACTTCCTTGACCTTTGACCTGGACATACTGCGCCCTGCGCGCGCAGTATGTCCTCCCCCTTGTCTTCCGGCCGGCGCATAGTGCGAGCATGTGACGCTCAGTGTAATGCAGCGCAGAGCAGTCAGCGTGCTTCTGTGCCTTGCACTGTGCACCAGCCAGCAGACAAGGTGGGGGGGGGGGGGGGGGGGGGGGGGGGGAGAGGACATACTGCGCGCATAGGGCGCAGTGTGTCCGGGTCAAAGGTCAGGGAAGTCGCCGCTCACCGGGATGGATACACTCTGAATGGCGGCGGGGGGGGGGGGGGGGGGGCTGCAATGATTTATTTTACCCTTCGGTTGTGGCATCCTTTAAAGAAGAGGTGCCTTTATAATCACGTCATTTAACAATCAAATTAAGCACTTGGAAATCTAAAAAACTCTGAATATGATTGGTGAAGATAAACTGTACAATTAAATGCCAAAGCAGCCAGAGAATAACGTAACCATTCAGGTACAAACACCAGCTATGCAGAGGAAATAAGATTTCAAGGTGTTAAGTAAGCCAGAGCCGCTCCCCTGGGAGCTGATCATTTCCTGTGTCAAGCTAAGCAAATACAGTAGAATATCGTTATAGTAAACCTCTTACTATTGTAAATTTAGTCTTCAAGTGCCAACCATACGCCTATATAAATATACAATGTATGACCAATTTTGCTATAGTAAAGTGCTTGGCCAGGTCCCTTGAAGTATACTATCTGGGGCATGTTGTAGTAAATGCAATAGAGAATTTTCCAGCAATTAACCTTTTATTTCATAGCCTGTGTGACACAGTCCCTACAGTTAGAGATGAACAATGCAATGTTAATTCCAGAATCTATGTAAAATTTCAACCAGCTTTGAAGAGGTCAAAATCTATGCAATTTTTGGATTTTGCATGTATGCCAGCATTATTTTAGTATTTCATACAATAGTAACTTAAAGGACAACTGAAGTGAGAAGAATATGGAGGCTGCCGTATTTCCTTTTAAACAATACCAGTTGCCTGGCAGCCCTGCTGAACTCCTTGGCTGCAGTAGTGTTTGCATCACACCCTTAAAGCTAATGGGAACCCATGTAAAAAAAAATCAATAAAAAAAAAAAAAAAAACAGATACTCACCTAAGGAGAGGGAAGGCTCGGTCCTAATGAGCCTTCCCTCTCCTCTCCCGGTCTCGCGCAGGATCCCCCGTAGCAGTAATCGACCGTTTCGGTCAAATACTGCCACTTCCGCCGCCAAAGGGAGGTTTCCCTTTGCGCATGTGCAATTGCCCTCTATGATGCGTGTGCGCAGTATGGAGCCGCCAGCCTTCGGGAGCCAGAGTGCTCCCGAAGATTTCCGAAGTCCCCGGCGGCAGTTTTGCACGGAGGATCCACTGGGAGAGGAGAGGCTCACTAGGACTCAGAGCCTTCCTTCTCCTTAGGCGAGTATCTGACTTGTTTTGGGGTTACATTAGCTTTAACACAAGCATGCAGCTAATCTTGTGATCTGACAGGAACGTCAAACACCTTTGCGTGTTCTGATTTTATGGCTGAAAGTATTAGATGCAGCAGGATGCCAGGCAACTGGTATTGCTTAAAGGGACTCCGAGCTCATCTAAAAAATAAAAGTTGTACTCACCAGGGGCTTTCTCCAGCCCAGTGCTGGTCGGGAGGTCCCACGCCGGCGTCCTGGCTTCTCCTTCTCCCCGCTCCGGAATGGCTGACAGGCCGCAGCCTGGGCGACACTCTCCCGAGTGTCGGGCTGCTCCTTCCGCATATGACGCGGATTACGTCACGCGCCGGCCGCCTCGCGTCATCACGGCGGCCGGCGTGAAAGTACTGCGCATGCGCTATTAAAGCGCGCATGCGCAGTACTTTCACGCCGGCCGCCTCGCCTCATCACGTAATCCGCGTCATATGCGGAAGGAGCAGCCCGACACTCGGGAGAGTGTCGCCCGGGCTGCGGCCTGTCAGCCATTCCGGAGCTGGGAGAAGGAGAGGAGCCAGGACGCCGGCGTGGGACCTCCCGACCAGCACTTGGCTGGAGAAAGCCCCAGGTGAGTACAACTCATTTTTTTGATGAGCTCGGAGTCACTTTAACAGGAAATAAATAAGGCAGCCTCCATAACCCTCTCACTTCAGAGAGGGTTATGGATTAAGTAGCAACTTGGGTCACACATTTCAGTAAACAGCTACAAAATGCAGGTACAAAAAAAAAAAAGCAGCTTGATTATTGGCTCCTCTAGAGAACTGTTGGCAGCACAAAATTGGTATACTATGTACAGTGCTACAGAAAATAAGAGTGCTCTATAACTAAACTGGGATTTGACATAAAGCTAGACAAATCCTGGTTATCTGCTTTAATTCAGACTAATTTACACATTTTTAAAAACACTAAAAGTAAAATTACCTACAGAAGGACTACATTCATACATACAGTAAAATCAGCCCATGAAATTATGATATATAAGAAGATAACTTACGTGTCTGTGGTATTTCGTAAACGAGTGATGCATGTAGAAACGATGCATATAAACAATAGCTGTATTGATGGTCAGTTGAGATCTGTAGTTGTTTAGGTTAAGGAAAGTGGAAACCATTTTGGAAGTAAAAAAAATAAAAACAAAACCATACATGCAATTTCATCCCATCAATGAATATAAAAACCAGCTTGAACTAAACCCAGTGTTCTTAGAATTTTTTCCAGCCAGGTGGCATGAAAAAGTAGCCTGATGAGGCAATATGAGATAATGCAGTGCTGGTGCTTCTTTCCGCAACTCTGCACACTGTAAACCTAATTCTTGCATTCACTCTTAGCATGTGAAAATACACACACTACATCCTCCAGCTGCTACCATACACAAAAGCTGAAATGCAGAATCTCTATCAGCTTAAAGGTATAAGCTGCATAAGAGACACTGATCCAGGCAGTGACCTGACCCAACTGCCTGGGACAAATACAGAGAAGCTTGTAGAGTCTACCAGGAAGTTACCCATGTGAAATACACTGGAGGACCATGGAGAGCTTAACACTAGAAATAACCACTGAAATGCTATTCTTCATGCAAAGCTAGTTGCAATTTGTATGTAGCTTAAAAAAGAACAAAAAAAACAAAAAACACTATTTTGCCAACTTAAAGCTTCCAAAATCCAAACAACATACAACAGCTAAGTCAGAAAAATGTGCAATTCAATGGTCATTTCTAGATGAACCTACATAGTTCACTTGCAGAGGACAATAATCGACATAAAATAGACAGTCACTTATTCAAATAGACAGTCACTGTACATATAGTTTATTACAAGCCTTCTAAGCTAGATTGAAGCAAGCTTTCCAAAACTGGATCAGAGTTGAACATGAGCAACTGCAATATACATAGATATTTATATGATTTTATTGGCTTATTCAGCCATTTGAATACATACAAATTCATATGCAAGTCTCAGTTATGTTTTATTCTTGTATGGTTCTGATCCTGTTCTGTATAATGCTTGAAGAAAAAAAAAAATTACAAGTTTAAAATGCTTGCAATAAACCATGTGTATTGTGGGTAGCCCTAGTCCTGGGTCCCCATTCTGAATCCCAGCCAGGGCACTAGCTGCCCAGTTTGCATGCCCCCCCTGTGCTGGTGTGGATTTCCTTCCACGTTCCCCCCAAAAAAACATACAAGTTAAATGGCTTCCCCCTAAATTGGCCCTAGACAACAATGGACATATGCCTATGCTAGAGAGATTAGATTGTAAACCGCTCTAATGGGACAATTAGTGGCATGACTATGTACTCTGTCAATCATGATATTAAAATAGTTAAAAGAAAAAAAAAACCATCAGCTACCAAAAAGTATAAAAATGGCCTGGCACACATGTGCCTATGGTAAGGCCTTTAGATGCCGCATGATATGGCTAGGATCTCCCTACACTGCCACCAGCACGGCCCCATGAACCCAGCACCAGCGCTGCCCAGCCGCCTCCTGTTTCCCGGCACCATCCCCAGCGAGGATCCAGGAGAGCCGGGGACTCCTCAGTGACTGAGCCGGTGACCGGCTAACAGCCCCGGCCGAGGCACTGCTGAGGGCCCAGCACGTCCGCATGGAGTCCCCGGGGGATAAGGCCCCGTATTGCCCTGTTGTCACACCGCCCCAGCCCCCCTCAGCCCGCAGGCCCCCAGCCGGCACTAGGCCGCAATGCATGGGAAGGATACACGTTGAGCCGCTGGCCCATGTCCTGGATGAGGTTGGCCGCCTGCTGCCGGTACGAGAGCTCCTTGTCGGACTCCACTCCGCAGCGACGGGACGGGCTGGTGTCCAGCTGTTCCCGGGTAAAGAACCAGCAAGGGATCGGCACTTTCACCTCCTCCTCCATGGCACCCTTCTCCTTTTCCTTAGCCGCCGCCAGTGCGTCACAATCACCGGAAATTCCGTACAGGAAAAGCGTCGCACACACACGTGACCTCCCGGCAACAAGATTCGCGAACAGTAGTTCCTTTTCTCTCCTCAGGCCTAGCTGAGCTGGAAAGCGCTTGGAAGGCTCGCGTCGGGCGATCCCTAGGTAACCCCCTTCGGGGACGGACACGCCCCGTGGGCGTGGGGAGGTGTTGCAGAGCGCCGAGGCACGCCTTCTCCACATTTGTCAGAGCGTGCTCGGAGCCATAGCAACTGCTGGAGAGGCGGTGGGTCACGCCCACTGGGCGGATCTCGGACTCCCTTTGCATGAGAAAAGGTCTAGCGTGCGTGTGGGGGCCGCCGTGCTGCGGGGCTGTAATCTAATCATGTTACCTATTGTGTGGAGTGTCAATGGAAGGCTGTGGGGGATTTAGGCCCCCTGCTGTTCAGGGAGCCGGGACATTATGTGTATTCACTTTTTATTTACTATCAGTATTGTATTGCTTATTTTTATTTAGCATTAGCACAATGGTGCACTGTGTTTTCTCGTGTTATGTAAGCCTGAAATCTTATTTTATCAAAGGGAAAGAGGTTTCAGGGTAAATATCACCACCTTTCCATGACTAGCTATGTGTGCAGAGAGTAATTGAATTATGACCTTATTTTTAGCATTAGTTAGACTAATAGTTTTAATACCATTTATTTCATGTAAGTTTTTGTTCCATTAAGACAGTCAGGGCTGGAACCCACCAGAGCGATTTTTTGAGCGTTTAGGAAGCGCGAGAAATCGCAAGCGATTTCCCTAAACGCTCTGCCAATGTAAATGGATGGTGCAAATTCCACAGAAGCGATTGCGATTAGCAAAATCGCAAACGCAGGACATGCAGCATTTTGTTAGCGTTTGCGCTTCAATGTAATGTATATAATCACTGGTGTAATCGCTCATCAAAACTTGCAGGGAGCGATTTGCTAGCGTTTTAAAGTTAATGTACACTGTAACAAAATTAAAAATAATTGAAAGGACCAATCAGACTTTAAAACGCTAATCGCTAATCGCTACACAACCGCTGGCAAATTGAATACACTTTCTAAAATTGCTCCCTAAAATGCTCATGAAATCTCTTACAAACTGCTCATACAAAACGCAAGCGATTGCGATTAGCGATAGCGTTTTATAGTGGGTTCCAGCCCCCAGACCTTGTTCACATTATAGGCGTTTTTGTAAAAATTTAAGCGCGGGCAATTTTCAAAATCGCCTTGAAAGCGCTTGTGCAATGATTCTCTATGAGAAAATTAATATCTGAGCGGTTTGTTTGCGTTCCACTTAGACAACTGGTGCTTGGGCCATTTTTTAGGCGATTTGCCTCAATGGAAGGTATGGGAAAAACGCAAAACACTCACAAAATCGCTTTGGTAAGCGATTGCTTAAGCATTTAAAAAAAAAATACATTGTATTGTTTCTGGATTTTTTTCTGGATCAAAAGACGGAAGCGCTCTGAAAAAGCGCTTACCAAAACATAACTACTTGCAGAGTGACAAGTGGGAACGGCTCCTATTTATTAAATAGGAGCAATTCACTGTCCGTTTAGCAGTGGAGAACAGGCAAAAAACCTGTGCTCATGTGGGAACACAATCTGTATGCGGCATAGTTATGCAGTGCCTTACCGCAAAACGTCCGCATTAACAGTAAGGCCCCGTTCACAGTGGTGCGGTGTAACGGACGCTTTGTAACAAGGCTTACCACACTGCACCATCTGTGCGATGTTCACAGTGCGGTGGGTGCGTTGCGACGTAACGTAAAGTATTGAATGCAGTGTGTTACCTTTAAACGCACGTTAACAGTAAAATGAATCATGCTTTTAGTTGACTGTATGCTTCACTGTACCCGGTGCAACACAAGCATAAAGTGCAGGACCGCTGTGTCATTGCATTGCGTTCCTGCTTTCCTGTACAGTGAAAAAACAGCGTTTTGCTGATCACCAGCGATCAGCAAAACGCTACCAAAGCGCCCAGTGTGAACTAGCCCTAAGCCTAAACTAGTGGCTGGATAGTGTAATGGGTAAGGGCTCTGCCTCTGACACAGGAGACCTGGGTTCGAATCCTGGCTCTGCCTGTTCAGTAAGCCAGCACCTATTCAGTAGGGGACCTTGGGCAAGTCTCCCTAACACTGCTACTGCCTATAGAGCGCGTCCTAGTGGCTGCAGCTCTGGCGCTTTGAGTCCGCCAGGAGAAAAGCGCGATATAAATGTTCTGTGTTTGTTTGTTTGTTTGTTAAACTAAAAAAAAAAAACAACAAAAAAACAGGGGCTTCTACCAGCCCCCTGCAGCCATCCGGTGCCCTCGCAGTCACGGTCGGAGCCTCCTGTCCCCGGCCGCCAGCTACTTTCATTTTCGGCCAACAGGCTTACTGCGCCTGCGCAGGCCTGGCCACGTGTCTCCTTCTACGATTTCCCATCCGCAATAGTGCCCTGCGCAGGTGCAGGACAGTATTGCGGATGGAAACGCGTAGAAGAAGACCATTCGATTCAATCATTTTATAGAATTTAGTAGGAATCGACAATTGAGTGTGTTGCAGAATTCCCAATCAATGAAAAGTGGCTGATATCATGTCGAATCGACCAGCTTAGTCGATCAAGCAGGATGCAAGATATCGGTCAATCGCACAGGAATCGGCTACTGTTCACATGTCATTCGATCGATTTTTGCATTCAGAGCATGGAGACATAACATTGGTCAGATGGATTAGGGAAGATAAATCACATAGGAATCGCTTGTAATGTGTGGGTCACTAATCAATTGACTTTTGATCAACTATACTGAAGTCGATTCCATAATAAAGTTGATCACTTTGTTGATTGAATCAGAATCGCTATGTGTATGGCTACCTTTAGGAGTTTGAGCACTAGGACAATCTTGTTTGTGGTGCATAAAGGCTCATACACATGTCCAACTTAATGCACAACCAACCGCACAACATGACCAATCATAGAACAAGTTGTTTACATGACAAATATGTACACACACGCCAACCAACTAAACAACCAACTCACTTATATACTATGCATGTAAGCTAATTGACATACTCCACAACATGTCCGCATTCAAAAACAAGTTGTTCAAAAGTTATTCTGCAGGATAGTTGGGCCGGTTGATCCACCGGTTGGAACTGGCACACAACCTGTTATCAGTTAGCCGTCTTGTTGTTTGCCAGCCATACACACACCCAACTGTCTTCAAACAGACCAAGTTTACAAGATGGTTGGGCAGATTGTTTGGACGTGTGTACGAGCCTTAAGGCCCATACACACGGCCGCTTTTTACGAACGACGGGTCATTTGAACGTGTCATGAGACTGTCGTTCTCATGATAAGAGTGAGTTTGAGCGATCCGCCAGGCAGATCGCTCAAACTCACCCTTATCACGCGAACGACTGTCTGTACACATGCCCGATTTAGCGGGCGAACGACTGAACGACGGGGCGTTCAAACGACCCGTCGTTCACGAAAATCCAACGTGTGTATGGGCCTTTACTATTATTTGTCAGATTACACGTGGGAGTTGGATGATGATTTTCATATTCAGCTTGCATGTAAAGTCCCGTACAAACGTGTGACTGATGTCGCCCAACACGGTTCAAGACCTTATCCCTAACGTTTTAAAATGTAATGCAGACGTGAGCTCAGCTGTAGAGCTGGCGACGCATTCTGTTGCTTTGCGGGGAGGTGGAGGGACGATGGAGCGGCGCAGACGAGAGGTCACGCTGCGGGCAGGGTGAGTGTTGTGCACGCAGGTTTCTGCCGTCACTTGAGCAAGTTGATCCACCTGGCAGGTCACTTGCTGAGCTGCGGTCGCGGGTCATTGGTCACCGTACACACACCGAGTTAATGGCTGAGGGCAGGGGGGGGGGTATGGGTAACAGTAGACCATGCAAGGGATGTAGCTGCAGAGGGGCCCAGAAGCCACAGTGGGGGGGTATTTTCCCTGTCCTGAGAAACTGACAGCTATGGGCACGTAGAGAAAAAGCTTTCTGCTCTCTGCTAAATTGTTCTAATGGCTGCACCTGCTCAGCCACCAATAAGAAATCATACAACGTTTTGCAAAGATTTGTAGACAGTCTCTATTCAGTGTTCAGCAGGGTCTTCTGTATAGTGCTGCTCTACCCCCAGCCTCTCTACCCCTCCCCAAGTGCTGTGTACTGTAGTGATGCTGGAGAAGTCTGCAGAGCCAATTCTGCTTCATCAGAGATGGACAGAGTGAGTGTAATAAGCTGAGGCTGGGAGCACACTCGTCTGTTGGTTTTCTGTATGCGTTTTCTGCACACCATGTGTGTCTATATGTGTGAAAACATGCACGTTTTATCACAGAAGCTAATGTAAGTGATAGAGAAGGATACTGCTTCACTGCTGTCAGTTTTTATCTGCGTGGGGAAAAAAAAGTGTGCACTAGCTAATTGAATAACATTGGTTCTCAGTTTAACTCTGCAGTAAGCGAGTTGGGGGGGCCCATCCAAAGTTTTGCAGGGGGGCCCAGGGATTTCTAGTGATGCCCCTGGCTGAGGCAGTTTTTATCGGCCAACTCAGACGACTTTAATCTAGCATGTGTACAGGGCTTAGTGCTGGGTACACACATTACGTTTTTTTTCGTGCGATTTTGCGACCCGATCGTTTTTTCGGCACAATTCCACACTCGATTCTGTGCTCGATAATCTTATCTTAATTCGTTTTTCTTATCTTTTTCCATTCACCGCTATGAGAAATCGAGCGCGGAAACGATCAGGAGCAATATCGGACATGATGGATTTTATCTATCTGATCCATCTTTTGCACGTAAAATCGTACCGTATGTACCCAGCATTAAGGTCCGTACACACGCCGGACTGGAGGCAACGACGGGCCCGTCGTCACCTCCCGCTGGGTGGGCGTTCCGACGACAGTCCGGCGTGTGTACGCACTGTCGGCGGACTGATACGGCTGTTCGGCGGATCGCTCAGAAACAGCCATATCAGTCCGCCGGACTGTCGTTGGAACGCCCACCCAGCGGGAGGTGACGACGGACCTGTCGTTGCCTCCAGTCCGGCGTGTGTACGGACCTTAATGCTGGGTACATACGGTACGATTTTCCGTGCAAAAGATGGATCAGATAGATAAAATCCATCATGTCCGATATTGCTCCTGATCGTTTCCGCGCTCGATTTCTCATAGCGGTGAATGGAAAAAGATAAGAAAAACGAATTAAGATAAGATTATCGAGCACAGAATCGAGTGTGGAATTGTGCCGAAAAAACGATCGGGTCGCAAAATCGCACGAAAAAAAACGTAATGTGTGTACCCAGCATTAAGCCCTGTACACATGCTAGATTAAAGTCGTTGCCTCCAGTCCGGCGTGTGTACGGATCTTTAACCTCTGCATAGGTTTCAGGTAGTCAGATAGTGTTCAGCCCATCTAGTTACCACTGAATACCTGTGAATAGGCTGATCCAATTTATGTTTGGAGAAGATGCTAAAAGTGATAGTTATTTAAACTGATTATGTGCAGACAGGATAATTGTATTACCTCTCTGCTGTACCGGCCTACATGCCCCAGCCCAGGCAGTGTGTGCTTGCAGAGATCTGAGAAGTAATTGGCAGTGCTCTGTATGTCACTCTAATCTAATGAGTACAAAGATAACTATAGGGCAGGTTCACAGGGACAGTTTCACTGTCATTTTTGTGGAGGTCGTTTTCCTTTTTTACAGGACTGCACTTTACCAACAGTACGTGCGGTTGTTATCGTTTGTGCGATCGCCGCATTCGCGCACCCCTGGTTGCTGGAACCGCCATCCTTTCCAGACGTGGCATAGCATCTAGGACCACAATCACCCTCTGATCAATTCTGATCTGGGAGAGATCTGTTGGCTTCCCATACACCACGGGAGGATTCCTGAGCAATTTCAGGATGAAATCTCTTGGGAATCGTGCTTGTGACCCTGCATCCGCTGCCTCGCCGCCCCCACATGTAAAATGTTCTACCCCAGTGCCTGGTGCAGTATACTGTGCCTGTCCATCGCTGGCTCTGTCTACATACACGCGCCACACGTGGATGCCGGGAAGCCTGGCATATATGTGGGTGCGTTTGACGTCACGCACGCACCCACATTAACCACGCGGGACATGTGTATGCAGATGGAGCCAGCGACGGACAGTTAAAGTATATTATCATCTAGTATTTATACAGAACTGAAATCTTCCACAGCGCTGTACAAAGTATATGATCTTATCACTTAACTGTCCCTCCGAGGAGCTCACAATCTAATCCCTACCACAGTCATATCGGATAAAAATCGGTGATGCCAAGAGCCACATGTATGTATGTATGTATCAGGTAGTATGTATTGTAGTCTAGGGCCAATTCAGGGGAAAGCCAATTAACTTATCTATATGTTTTGGGGATGTAGGAAGAAACTGGAGTGCCTGGAGGAATCCCACGCAGACACGGGGAGAACATACAAACTCCTTGCTGGAGTTCAAAGCGGAGACCCAGCACTGCAAGGCAGAGTGCTAACCACTACACCACCGTTCTGTCCAGGTATACTACATGGGGCAATGGGGGGACATGTTTCATTGGGGGAGACAGTGCTGGGGGCACCATTGTGTTCGTTGCTCGTCCCGATATCGCTCGCCTTTTCCGCCGTGCAACGCATGCTTTTGGCGTCACTGATTTTTATCTGATCCGATTATAATAATCAAACTGGTTGGTCGATCGGCCGCCAAGTCACCTTTAGTTTTGTACTGGTCACAAATCTAGGCTGACATCAATCAACCCTTCCTTCTCCTGCCCACCTGCTTGATGAAAATGAACCTTATTACAAGTAGCAGGTACAGGTCACATAGCTGAACCACTGGATTGTAAAATATTAGGTTCCACTTTGGAAATGAAAGGCCTGCCAGGAGCATTCACTGTTCTTATAGGTATGTAGATACACACCTTAGCACCATTGTTCTGGTGCGGGCGGAATATGTACTGTAGTAGTGGAGTAGTGTTGCTCATTACTATTCATAGACAGAGAACCTTTAGCATAGCAATGCCCTGCTGATAATGCAAAATCCTTGCCCAAATTACCATGAGAATGTGGAGGTCAGAGGAGGGAGATACAATATTTACTGAACATCCCAAGAGCAGGCCCCTCAAAAAGTAAAGGGGCCCATACACTGAGCCGATTAGCAGCCGATCGATCGGCTCCTTACTGCGCACACGCAAGTGCATAAGGGAGGGCGCTCGCGCCTGCACAGTATGGAGTGGCTCGTCTTCGGGAGCACCCGGGTTCCCGAAGACTTCTGAAGCCTCTCTTTGGCGACGGAGACAACAGTATTTAAACAAATTGGTTGAATACTGCTACCGGGAAGCCAGCGCTGCCATGGGGACCGGGAGAGGAGCGAGAAGGCTCTAGAGCAGGGCTGCCCAATAGGTCGATCGCGATCTACCGGTAGATCGCGACCGCCTTCTCGATAGATCGCAGCCTCTCGATGTTGCGGCCGGCAGCTTATCATGTTTAGCTGCTGGCCAATGGCCAATAAGGATGCAGGGGAGGAGAGGCGGCGAGGAGAGAGGAGAGACGCCGCTACGTCATGGCTGGGGGCGGCAGCGGGCAACGTGCGACGTGTGTGCTTGTAACGTGCCCGGCGCCGCCCCCATCCATGACGTAGCAGCCGCGCCGCCTCTCTCCTCCCTCTCTCCTCGCCGCCTCTCCTCCCCTGCATCCTTATTGGCCAGCGGCCTTAGCCCGCCAGAGTGTTCCAGGAGTCCAGGACCCTCAGCCTTCAGATTGAGGTAGCCACTACCTCCTATACTGACACATATACATGGCTATCCTACGCTGCAGGCACATATACCTGGCTATCCTACGCTGCAGGCACATATACCTAGCTATCCTATGCTGCAGGCACATATACCTGGCTATCCTACGCTGCAGGCACATATACCTGGCTATCCTACGCTGCAGGCACATATACCTGGCTGTCCTACGCTGCAGGCACATATACCTGGCTAACCTACAGTGCAGGCACATATACCTGGCTATCCTACGCTGCAGGCACAAATACCTGGCTATCCTACGCTGCAGGCACATATACCTGGCTATCCTACGCTGCAGGCACATATACCTGGCTATCCTACGCTGCAGGCACATATACCTGGCTATCCTACGCTGCAGGCACATATACCTGGCTATCCTACGCTGCAGGCACATATACCTGGCTATCCTACGCTGCAGGCACATATACCTGGCTATCCTACGCTGCAGGCACATATACCTGGCTATCCTACGCTGCAGGCACATATACCTGGCTATCCTACGCTGCAGGCACATATACCTGGCTAACCTACGCTGCAGGCACATATACCTGGCTAACCTACGCTGCAGGCATATATACCTGGCTATCCTACGCTGCAGGCACATATACCTGGCTAACCTACGCTGCAGGCACATATACCTGGCTAACCTACGCTGCAGGCATATATAACTGGCTAACCTACGCTGCAGGCATATATACCTGGCTAACCTACGCTGCAGGCACATACACCTGGCTAACCTACGCTGCAGGCACATATACCTGGCTAATCTACGCTGCAGGCATATATAACTGGCTAACCTACGCTGGAGGCACATATACCTGGCTAACCTACGCTGCAGGCATATATAACTGGCTAACCTACGCTGCATGCATATATACCTGGCTAACCTACGCTGCAGGCACATATACCTGGCTATCCTACGCTGCAGGCACATATACCTGGCTAACCTACAGTGCAGGCACATATACCTGGCTAACCTACAGTGCAGGCACATATACCTGGCTAACCTACAGTGCAGGCACATATACCTGGCTAACCTACAGTGCAGGCACATATACCTGGCTAACCTACGCTGCAGGCACATATACCTGGCTAACCTACGCTGCAGGCACATATACCTGGCTATCCTACGCTGCAGGCACATATACCTTGCTATCCTACGCTGCAGGCACATATACCTGGCTAACCTACGCTGCAGGCACATATACCTGGCTAACCTACGCTGCAGACACATATACCTGGCTAACCTACGCTGCAGACACATATACCTGGCTAACCTACGCTGCAGGCATATATACCTGGCTAACCTACGCTGCAGGCACATATACCTGGCTAACCTACGCTGCAGACACATATACCTGGCTAACCTACGCTGCAGGCACATATACCTGGCTATCCTACGCTGCAGGCACATATACCTGGCTATCCTACGCTGCAGGCACATATACCTGGCTAACCTACGCTGCAGGCACATATACCTGGCTAACCTACGCTGCAGGCACATATACCTGGCTAACCTACGCTGCAGGCACATATACCTGGCTAACCTACGCTGCAGGCACATATACCTGACTATCCTACGCTGCAGGCACATATATCTGGCTAACCTACGCTGCAGACACATATACCTGGCTAACCTACGCTGCAGGCACATATACCTGGCTAACCTACGCTGCAGGCACATATACCTGGCTAACCTACGCTGCAGGCACATATACCTGGCTATCCTACGCTGCAGGCACATATACCTGGCTAACCTACAGTGCAGGCACATATACCTGGCTAACCTACGCTGCAGGCACATATACCTGGCTAACCTACGCTGCAGGCACATATACCTGGCTAACCTACGCTGCAGGCACATATACCTGGCTAACCTACGCTGCAGGCACATATAACTGGCTAACCTACGCTGCAGGCACATATACCTGGCTAACCTACGCTGCAGGCACATATACCTGGCTAACCTACGCTGCAGGCACATAAACCTGGCTAACCTACGCTGCAGGCACATATACCTGGCTAACCTACGCTGCAGGCACATATACCTGGCTAACCTACGCTGCAGGCACATACACCTGGCTAACCTACAGTGCAGGCACATATACCTGGCTAACCTACGCTTCAGGCACATATACCTGGCTAACCTACGCTGCAGGCACATATACCTGGCTAACCTACGCTGCAGGCATATATACCTGGCTAACCTACGCTGCAGGCACATATACCTGGCTAACCTACGCTGCAGACACATATACCTGGCTAACCTACGCTGCAGGCACATATACCTGGCTAACCTACGCTGCAGGCACATATACCTGACTATCCTACGCTGCAGGCACATATACCTGGCTAACCTACGCTGCAGGCACATATACCTGGCTAACCTACACTGCAGGCACATATACCTGGCTAACCTACGCTGCAGGCACATATACCTGGCTAACCTATGCTGCAGGCACATATACCTGACTATCCTACGCTGCAGGCACATATACCTGGCTAACCTACAGTGCAGGCACATATACCTGGCTAACCTACGCTGCAGGCACATATACCTGGCTATCCTACGCTGCAGGCACATATACCTGGCTATCCTACGCTGCAGGCACATATACCTGGCTAACCTACGCTGCAGGCACATATACCTGGCTAACCTACGCTGCAGGCACATATACCTGGCTAACCTATGCTGCAGGCACATATACCTGGCTATCCTACGCTGCAGGCACATATGCCTGGCTAACCTACGCTGCAGGCACATATACCTGGCTATCCTACGCTGCAGGCACATATACCTGGCTATCCTACGCTGCAGGCACATATACCTGGCTATCCTACGCTGCAGGCACATATACCTGGCTATCCTACGCTGCAGGCACATATACCTGGCTAATATACAGTGCAGGCACATATACCTGGCTAACCTATGCTGCAGGCACATATACCTGGCTATCCTACGCTGCAGGCACATATACCTGGCTATCCTACGCTGCAGGCACATATACCTGGCTATCCTACGCTGCAGGCACATATACCTGGCTATCCTACGCTGCAGGCACATATACCTGGCTATCCTACGCTGCAGGCACATATACCTGGCTATCCTACGCTGCAGGCACATATACCTGGCTAACCTACAGTGCAGGCACATATACCTGGCTATCCTACGCTGCAGGCACATATACCTGGCTATCCTACGCTGCAGGCACATATACCTGGCTAACCTACGCTGCAGGCACATATACCTGGCTATCCTACGCTGCAGGCACATATACCTGGCTATCCTACGCTGCAGGCACATATACCTGGCTATCCTACGCTGCAGGCACATATACCTGGCTATCCTACGCTGCAGGCACATATACCTGGCTATCCTACGCTGCAGGCATATATAACTGGCTAACCTACACTGCAGGCACATATACCTGGCTATCCTACGCTGCAGGCATATATAACTGGCTAACCTACGTTGCAGGCATATATAACTGGCTAACCTACGCTGCAGGCATATATAACTGGCTAACCTTCGCTGCAGGCATATATAACTGGCTAACCTACGTTGCAGGCATATATAACTGGCTAACCTACGTTGCAGGCATATATAACTGGCTAACCTACGCTGCAGGCATATATAACTGGCTAACCTTCGCTGCAGGCATATATAACTGGCTAACCTACGTTGCAGGCATATATAACTGGCTAACCTACGCTGCAGGCATATATAACTGGCTAACCTACGCTGCAGGCATATATAACTGGCTAACCTACGCTGCAGGCACATATACCTGGCTATCCTACGCTGCAGGCACATATACCTGGCTAACCTATGCTGCAGGCACATATACCTGGCTAACCTATACTGCAGGCACATATACCTGGCTAACCTACGCTGCAGGCACATATACCTGGCTAACCTACGCTGCAGGCACATATACCTGGCTATCCTACGCTGCAGGCACATATACCTGGCTAACCTATGCTGCAGGCACATATACCTGGCTAACCTACGCTGCAGGCACATATACCTGGCTAACCTATACTGCAGGCACATATACCTGGCTAACCTACGCTGCAGGCACATATACTCTGAGGGACAGTTAAGTGACATGACTATATATACAGCGCTGTGGGAGATGTTGGCGTTACTTTTTTACTAGAATTTACCATAGTATGACTCATCTATTTGAACAGCTGTAATTTTAAATGTAGTTCCGCATAAGCCATTTGATGAAGCTGGGTTTTCACTTGAGCCGGATCAGTGGGAGGGGACAGTGTAATGTCGGACCACTCCGATGGTCCGGCTCTGTCTGGGGCAGATGTGTTACTCCCATTGGCTATATGGGAGACTGCATCCCTCTTAGGCCTGGAACCCACTACAAAACGCTATCGCTAATCGCAATCGCTAGCGTTTTGTATGAGCGTATTGTAAATGATTTCATGAGCGTTTTTGGTAGCGATTTTAAAAAGTGTACAAATAGAAATAAAAAGTAATGAGTAAAAAGAAAAAACAGATTTCAGCAGTGTGTGACCCCGGGGGGGGGGGGGGGGGGGGGGGGGGGGGGGTTCTGTTGGGAGCATTTGCCTTAGCTACAGCTACAGTTTTCAATTCACTTCAATGACAAATCGAGCGGCAAAACGATTGAACGTTGATCGGACATATTGGAAATGATCTATCGAGCCATCTTATCAGCTCAGAATCGAGCCGTTTATTCCCAGCATTGGATAGCAACTTTTTTCATGTTTTGCTTTTCACCTAAGCATTTCCAGTATGAAGTAGTCAGAATGTGTTGGGCAATCCTGACTCCCATCAGATACCTGTAATTAGATTAAATATTTAGATTTGGGAAAGGTGTTGAAAGGAATGATTGTGTCTAGACTGAATTCACTACTTTACATACAATGTAATCTGAGCACTCCTCCTTGTTGTGCTGATTGTACAGACAGGACCTCTGATAACACTATTGATTATGCTTTGCTGGAGATCTCTGTTGTCCCTTCAGTGAAGATCATCTAATCTCCAAGCTTCAAACCAATTAAATATAGTGCTTATCAGGCCACTAGGACCTACTTACAGGGGTTGGACAAAATAATGGAAACACCTTGAAAATCAACAAAATATATTTTAACCAGTTCACCCCCAAGGATTTTTACCCTAACGGACCAGAGCAATTTTCACCTGTCAGTGCTCCTCCCTTTTATTCCCTAATAACTTTATTACTACTTATCACAAGAAAATGATCTATACCTCATTTTTTCCGCCACCAATTAGGCTTTCTGTGGGTAGTACATTTTGCTAAGAATTTTTTTATTTTAAATGCGTTTTAATGGGAAAAATACAAAAATAATGGAAAAAAATCATTTCTTCTCAGTTTTCAGCCATTATAGTTTAAAATTAAACATTCTCCTTTGGATAAAACCAACACATTTTATTTACCCAGTTGTCTTGATTATTAAACAGTTTAAATTATGTCCCTATCACAATGTACGGCGACAATATATTATTTTGAAGTATAGGTGTTATTTTCCTGTTGTTTTTTTTTTGTTCTGGCCATAATTACAAGCCCCTATGTAATAAATTAAAATTAATTTTCCCTAATAAAATATAGATTAAAAAAGCTGAGTCCCTAAGGCAACTATTTATTGATTTATTTTAAGCTTATTTTTTTTTTAAATGTTTTTTTTTTGGAGGGGGGGGGGAGGGTTGGAAGTGTAATTTTATTAATTTTAACAATAATGTGTATTTATATGTATATGTATGTGTTTGTGTGTGTAATATACTTTTTGGCCACAAGATGGCGCTAGTGAACACTCCGGTTATAGGAAGTGATTTTTTACACTTTATTTAACTGTAACAGTTTCCTGTTTTGTGAATGGAGGTGGCGGCTGTTCGCGGTCACGTCCATTCACTCCAGGCATTGAGATTGGGTAGAGGACCTCGGTCCTCTTCCCCAATCACTAAACACGGGATCCCGACGGAAACGACGGCGGCAGCGGTGTGCACACGTGCGGAGCGGCAGCGGGATCGCGCGACGTATTAAAACGTCATGTTGCCGTTAATAGGCTAAAGCATGACGTTTTAATATGTATGCTTGTCGGTAAATGGTTAATATGGTGTAGGTCCACCTTTTGCGGCAATTACAGCCTCAACTCTCTGAGGTATTGATTCATACAAATTGTGCATTGTTTCCAAAGGAATTCTAGCAGGCTGGAACCCACTAGAGCGATTTTCTGAGTGTTTAGGGAGCGATTCAAACCGCTAGCGATTTCCCTAAACACTCAGCTAATGTCAATGGATGGGCCAAATTCCACTGGAGCGATTGCGATTACCATATCGCAAAGCACAGGACATGCAGCATTTTTAGCGTTAGCGTTTAGCGTTAGCGTTCCTGCAATGTAAAGTATATAAACGCTGGCCTAATCGCTCATCAAATCCTACACACAGCGATTTTGCTAGTGTTTTGAAGTTACTGCACACTGTAAAAAATTCAAATTAAATGAAAGGAACAGAATTAAAAACGCTAATTGCTACACAATCGCGGGCAAAAACCTTACACTTTTTAAAATCGCTACCAAAAGCGTTCATGAAATCATTTACAAAACGCTCATACAAAACGCTAGCGATTGCGATTAGCGATAGCGTTTTGTAGTCGGTTCCAGGCCTAAGAGGGATGCAGTCTCCCATATAGCCTATGGGAGTAACACATCTGCCCCAGACTAGAGCCGGACCATCGGAGCGGTCCGACATTACACTGTCCCCTCCCACTGATCCGGCTCAAGTGAAAACCCAGCTTCATCAAATGGCTTATGCGGAACTACATTTAAAATTACAGCTGTTCAAATAGATGAGTCATACTATGGTAAATTCTAGTAAAAAAGTAACGCCAACATCTCCCACAGCGCTGTACAGAGTATATAGTGTGTTGTCACTTAACGGTCCCTCAGAGGGGCTCACAATCTAATCCCTACCATAGTCATATGGCAATTCATGTATCTAGGTTTTGGAAGGAAACCGGAGTGCCCAGAGGAAACCCACACAGACACAGGGAGAACATACAAACTGCATGCAGATAGTGCCCTGGCTGGGATTCAAACTGGAGACCCAGCGCTGCAAGCTGAGAGTGCTAACCACTATGCCACCGTGCTGTCCAGTGCAGACCACATTAAAAATGTGCAGGAACAAAAATAGGTACACTAGATGACTCTATGGGCCTGATTCAGTAAACGGTGCTAACCCGCAGGGCCGGCGCTACCATAGAGGCAAAGGAGGCAGCTGCCCCAGGGCCCCAGAGCTTGTAGGGGCCCCCAGTGGCTACAAGAGGAAAACAAAATTTTTCAAATCGACCTTATAGTTTTTTAAGAAAATCGATTTTAAAGTTTCAAAGGAAAAAAAATACACATTTAAAAACCAGCCGACTTTAATGGTAAATAGCAAATACACCTTAAATTCTAGAAACCCTAAATGTGCAGGATGAGATCATTAGGAATAAGAGGAAAAAACAATTTTTCAAAAAGACCTTATAGTTTTTGAGAAAATCGATTTTAAAGTTTCGAAAGAAAAAAGTATACTTTTAAATGCGGTAAATGTCACTTTTAGTACCTAACGGTAGTGTAATTTTACATGTATCGAAAGAGCAATACATTTCCTGACGGGGTTTCCAGGGGGTCCATACGCAGCCGCAGCGCTTTGGCCAGGGATCGCTATACAGCCGCAATATGGCTGTATGAAGATCCCTGGCATTTTTTTCCTATTTTCCCAATTTTTTTTGTGTGGGTGTGGGAATTTTTTTTTTTTAAATTTTGCGGGGTCCCCCCTCCTGAAACTTTTTAACCCCTTGTCCCCCATGCAGGCTGGGATAGCCAGAATGTGGAGCTCCGACCGATTGGGGCTTCAAACCCTGACTATACCAGCTGCAAAAAAGGTCCCTTAATGCCAATTTTTGCTCCGGGTATCTGTTGGGGGGGCCCCCCAGGTTTATTTTGCCCTGGGGCCCCATTGTTGCTTAAAGCGGCCCTGCTAACCCGGTTAGCATGCCTAAAGACTTTAGGCGTGATAAGTAGGGTGCTAACTGGGTTAGCACCGTTTTCTAAAATAACCCCGCGCGCAAAGTCTGACGCGCAAACGTGCGTTGCGCGGGGCAACGTTGCCTTGCGGTGCGACAATAACGATGCACCCAATGCGCCTATAAGGATGCATGGGGTGCGACCTTAACGGCGCACTATGCGCGCTAAGTTTTGCGCGTGGGACTTTGCGCGCGAGTGCTCATTATCACGTGAACACTGAGTTTAGGCGTGATAATGGCCTTTTCAGGAGCGGGCTAAAAGTTAGCACCGCTTTGTGAATCAGGCCCTATATATCAGCAGCATCTCATAAAACTCGTATTTGTTAGAACACTGAGCTGATATATTACAGTGGCTCTTTCAGGGATGTGTTATGTTAATCCTCTCCTCACTCATGATCATTACTAGCAAGAGCTTCAGCCATCAGGCCAGCTTTGCTGAATCGTGTAATGCTAGCTACACACCATACAATTTTCTGGCAGATTTAAGTGCCAGATCATTTATTTCCAACATGTCCGATCTGAATTACGATTGATTTTTCAACCTTTTTTTAATCGTTTTTTTTATTATTTTTTAAATCAATTTTCATAGAACTGATTTTAAAATCGATAAAAAGAAGATGGAAAAAAACAATTACTTTCGCCTCCTGGACGTAGAAGCTACGTCCAGGAGGCCATGTGCGCTCCCGAGTGCTCCCGCGACCGATCGCACGCGTGCACGCGTGCTCCCGGACGTGGATTGTTAGCCCAGGAATCAATGAATCGGGCTATGGTGCCCGATTACTGATTCCTCTCCCCCGCAGAAAAAAAGCACCAGCTTCTCTCGGAAGCTTCGCTTTTTCTGCCCCCTACGTCCCTCTAAGCATACATGTTACGCTTAGAGTGACGTCATGTAAATAAACCTAAGGTTGCCATCTTGTGGCCAAAAAGTAAAACTACATCTACATAGAAAAATAAAATAAACATATTTACATTAAAAAAATTACTTTTTACATCCCACCCTCCCAAAAATACCCAAATAAAATGTTTAATAATAATAATAATAAAAAACATTACAATAAAAAAAAAGCATATAAATATTTACCTAAGGGTCTAAACTTTTTAAATATCTATGTAAAGATGAAATATTTCTATATTTTTTTTTATTAGAAGCTTGTAAAAAGTGATGGATGCAAAACGGAAAAAATTCCAAATAAAATATTGTCGGCATACATTGTGATAGGGACATCATTTAAACGGTGTAATAACCGGGACAAATGGGCAAATACAATACGTCGGTTTTAATTATGGAGGCATGTATTATTTTAAAACTATAATGGACGAAAACTGAGAAATAATGAATTTTTTCAGTTTTTTTTCTTATTCTTTCTGTTATAATGCATTTGCAGTAAGGTAGCTCTTAGCAAAATGTACCACCCAAAGAAAGCCTAATTGGTGGCGGAAAAAACAAGATATAGATCAGTTCATTGTGATAAGTAATGATAAAGTTATAGGCTAAAGAATGGGAGGTGAACATTGCTCGGATGCATAAGCTGAAAACGACTGAGGGCTGAATCGGTTAAAAAAAAGATCGGAAAATCAAACAATTGATCGAAATTCAGATTGGGCATGTTGGATTTAATCGATCTGGCAGGGAAATTTACCAGAAAATTGTATGGTGTGTAATTTTCTGGCAGATTTACCAGCCAGATCGATTATTTCCAACATGTCCAATCTGAATTTCGATCGATTTTTCGGTTTTCCGATCTTTTTTATCATTTTTTCGATAGTTTACTTGGATCGATTTTCATAGAACTGAACGAAAATTGATCGATCGGGATTCGATTCAATAGTGTGGTCGAATGTCATTGCAAAACAATGGCAAATCAATCACACTACCGATTGAATCGAATCCCGATCAGACATGTCAGATTGAATCGAATTGATGAATCGAATCGCACAAAAAATTGTATGGTGTAGATGGGGCTTAAGAGGTTTTCTTATGTCTCCGAGGACTCCTACTATTACATTTTCCTGAGTTATTTTTAATTTTAACATAATTTTGACCAGCATGCCACAGCCGTCAGCCAGTGGAAGAGTGAGGTGCTTGCCCAATGCTGAACCATTGGATTGTGAAGTACCCTGGCTGGGCTGGAAGAAGGAAAGATCTCCCATTTGTCCTATTAGTATGTAGATAAACACTTTAGCACCTGCTATTGTTCTGTGGGGGTAAAATTGTTGTTGTACATTGTGGTTGTATTTAGCATACGGACAGAGAACTAAACACCCACACATTGCTGAATATAGGAAATTGTTCCTTGTATCAGGTGAATTTAAATCCTTGCTTTGTCCTAACTTTCCAGTCCTGGTTAGCATCAGAATGTGGTGACCAGAGAAGTGAGATGTTTACTGAAGGTCTCAGGCCCAGGGCCGTCAACAACTTGACCTGAACACTAACAGTGCCTATCAGTGGCATCAGGGGCATAACATAGGGGCTGCAGCCTGTGCACGTGTGGGGGCGCCCGGGGCCCCTCTAGGGCCGTTTTGGGGGGGGCGGAGGGGTCGCAGCATGAGGAGAGAGCATGACCACACATCAGTGGAGAGGGGGGACAGTCCCTCCCCTCACCTCGAGCTCTCACCTCAGCGCTCCCCTCCAGCATCTATCAGCGGCAGCAGGCGGCGGGCAGGAACACATACCTTCATGCGTTCTACCGCCGGTGGTTCCTCTCTCTAAGTGTCTGACGCTACTTCCTGTTTAAACAGGAAGTAGCATGAGGCACTTAGAGATCGGACCTCCGCAGTGGATGGAGGTATGTGTTCCTGCCTGCCGCCTGCTGCCGCTGATAGATGCTGGAGGGGAGAGCCAGAGGTGAGGGTGCTGATGTGTGGCCAAGCTCTCCCCTCATGCTGTGTGGCCAAGCCCTTCCCTCTCCCCCCAAAACGGCCCTGAGTGGGTCCGGGAGGGTGTGGGGGGGAGATCCAAACTTTTGCAGGGGGGCGCGGTGATTTCTAGTTACGCCCCTGAGTGTCATAACCTTTTATGTTCACATCCCTTTCCTCCCCTTGGTGCCCAATGACGGCCTTGGGGCCCATCTCACAAGGGTCATAAAACAAGTGTGGCCATCAGGATCTTCACACACATAACAAGCGTAGCCACAAAAACACCTGATCTGAAGGATGGTCCCCGAAACAAGGGAAGTTTAGTAGTTGGGCCCCCCCACAGCTCTGGACCCCCCTCTGATCACAGGGGCTCCTCCCCTCTAGTTATGCCTCTGGTGCCCATACATTTACTGATTTTGGCGGCCGATCAACCAATAGACAGATCTTTCTCAGATAGAATATGATCGGAAAAAGAGATCTGTTGGCCGCCATAAACCGATAAACCGCAGGCAGATTCCTGACTGATTTTAGTATTAAATCTTCAGACAATCAGCCCCGTCGCCTCTGGCCACTGCCCCCCTAGTGTACACCCACCCCCTCCCCCTTTGCCCCTGCATCAATAATTTACCTCTTCTGGCCCTAGGTTCACAATGCATGCGGTGTGCGAACATGGAAGAGAAATCCGGAAATAGTGTTGGGTTGCATGACAGGAAAAGTATTAATGCAAGGCTGCGGGGGGTAGGAAGGGGGGGGGGGGGGGGGGGGTACATGTACACTAGGGGGGGGGCAGCGGTTGTGGCTTTCCATTGCATACATTGTTTGACTATCGCACCCCATTACTGCTGCAAACCCGCTCAAGCATGTCGGGCTAACAGCTTGCAGCATGTTTGATCAATACATTTGCCCGAGATTGGTCACATCGCTGATCAGGCATGCACTTGGCAGCACCAGTTTTCATCCAAATCGAATATAATATTTAAATCAGATGGTCAATGTAGGGCCTACAAACAGGCCCTCAGTTACTGCTACCTGCAATGCTACATGTCTGTATTCCTGGTGTTTAATACGCGTACGTTAAAAAGGGGCGCTGGGAAAAAAGGGCGCCGGGTTTTTAACGATAAGCATGGATAACGTTTAAAAATGTATTGTACTGTATTTCGTTTAAAATTAATGTTTTATAAAGTTATAAATCATTAAATAATGTGCATTAAATCGGCAATTGTAAAAACGTTAATCTTTCGTTTAAATAGTGAAACGTATAATAACGTTTAAAAAAAAAATTACTAAGTAACCCTCCCTGTACCTACCCCTAACCCCTAGACCCCCCTGTTGATGCCTAAACCTAAGACCCCCCCTGTTGGTGCCTAAGTAACCCTCCCTGTACCTACCCCTAACCCCTAGACCCCCCTGTTAGTGCCTAAACCTAAGACCCCCCTGTTGGTGCCTAAACCTAAGACCCCCCTGTTAGTGCCTAAACCTAAGACCCCCCTGTTGGTGCCTAAACCTAAGACCCCCCTGTTGGTGCCTAAACCTAAGACCTCCCTGTTGGTGCCTAAACCTAAGACCCCCCTTTTGGTGCCTAAACCTAAGACCCCCTGTTGGTGCCTAAACCTAAGACCCCCCTGTCGGTGCCTAAACCTAAGACCCCCCTGTTGGTGCCTAAACCTAAGACCCCCCTGTTGGTTTTTTCGTTTAAAAATAATGTAAAAAAAAAAAAAAAAGTACTGTTTTTCGTTTAAAAATAATGTTTTAAAAAAAATATTGTACTGTTTTTCGTTTAAAAATAAAATTTAAAAATGTATAAATCATTAAATAATGTGTAATCATGAGAAACAGTAATAAAACATTAAGTCTCCGGGCGCCGCTTTTAAAACGTTATTTTTCTCCGGCGCCCTTTTTTCCTATCGGGCGCCCATTAAACAATATTTATTATAGGAGTGAATGGCGGCGCCCGATTTGTCCACTAGCCTCAGGTGCCCGAATTTACTGTTACCGTTTAATACAGCCTTTAAAACACTTGAACAATCGGATTGGCTTGGAAAATAGTTATGCGTATGTATAACTTGAATCAACCCCATTGTACTTAGAGGACACCTGAAGCGAAAATAAACTAATGAAATAAACGATTGTATCTATCTTTCTTCTCCTAAAAATGACTTTTTAAATTATTCCACAGTTTTATTTTATGTTTAAATCTACTTTTTAAGTTTTAATTGTTTTATTGTTTTTGCTCAATGACACATCCATTGAAGTATGCCAGAGCTAAAAATGTATGAACTATTGATCCTTTTTATCTCTTTCCTGCTCTCAGGAGCCAATTTCTGCTAGGGAAGTGTTTTATAGTTGGAATTTCTTATCAGTGAGGGTCACACTGTAGTCACTTCCTGTCTGAGTCAGTACTGAGTCAGCCACTTACATACCTGATATTTAACTCTTTCAGGCAGAGAGAGAAAAAAAGGAACACAGCATAGTTATTTGTGTGCCAGGCGCTGTACATACCCATGTCTATCTCATCATGTTACATGTCACCTCGGGTATCCTTTAGGCAGTCTGTCTATAAGTAAGGGTGGTTATACATCTACTGATTTTGGCAGCCCGAACAGCCATCCTATTTGATAATTTTACCAAATTGGATGAAAATTGCTGCAGCAACAAGGATGCTCGATCGATGATTCCATTGATTTTGGCCCAATATCTGTCAAATGTGCCAATCGGACATGCTGGAAAGATCTCGGTCACAAATGCGCAATCGCGTGTGCGTCGGTAGCAGCCTTGATACCATAATGACCGCGGTGGCATACGTGGTGGCTCTGTGTGATGGAGACACCTGGAGTTGCGGCAGCTGGACAGGTGCAATTTACCATGCGTGGGCACTGGAGGGGCGGACAACACATTTACTTGGAGGGTGGGGGGGGTCAGCCAGGCGGACGAAATAGGCGTCATCGTGAGGCAGATTCCTGATAGATTTCAGGCTTGCATAAGGGGTCCATACTCTGGTCGATTTCAGCCATCGATCAATCGATTCTATAGAAATTGATTCTTTCAAATCTATCGATCAATTTGTGGCCGATTTTGATGGATTTGATATATCTGACAGGATGGAAGATCTAGGTCGATCTGCTGCTGGTAGCAGATCCATGGCCCATAGAGTTGCATTGGATCTAAAGCCCCATCTACACCATACAATTTTTTGTGCGATTCAATTTGATTCATCGATTCAATTCAATCTGACATGTCCGATCGGGATTCGATTCAATTTGCCATTGTTTTGCAATGGCAAATCAAATCAAATCGAATCCCCATCGGACATGTCAGATTGAATCGAATCGATTAATCGAATCGCACAAAAAATTGTATGGTGTAGATGGGGCTTTATGGTCCATTAATGCATTTAGATAGATCTCCAATAAATTTCATTCTGAAATCTATTGGAAATCTGTTCCTAGTGTGTGGCACACATCAGATTCCTGTCAGATTCGACTTGACAGGCACCTAACAGAAATCTATCTGATGGTCGAATCTGCTGCAAATCTATAAAGGTGGCCATACACTGGTCGATTTGTCATCAGATCAACCAACAGATAGATCCCTCTCTGATCGAATCTGATCAGAGAGGGATCGTATGGCTGCCTTTACTGCAAACAGATTGTGAATCGATTTCAGCATGAAACCGATCACAATCTGTGGTGGTGGTGGTGCTGCTGCCGCTGCCCCCCCCCCCCCCCCCCGCATGCCTGCATACATTACCTGCTCCGCCGGCGCGACTCCCCTGGTCTCCGCTGTCTTCTCCACTCTGGTCTGGTCTCCGGGTCCGGCAGGCTTCACTTATTCCTGTCTGGGGGAAGTTTAAACAGTAGAGCGCCCTCTACTGTTTAAACCTCCTGCCGGGACAGGAAGAAGTGAAGCCTGCTGGACCCGGAGACCAGCGCGGAGAAGAAGACAGCGGAGACCAGGGGAGTCGCGCCGGCGGAGCAGGTAATGTATTGCAGCTGTATTGCGTAGGTCGTCGGGCATTCGAACGCCGCTATCGACGCACTCCCGACCCGCCGACGATCGAGAATAATCTTCCGCACGGACGGAACGACGGGAATCGATGGGAACGATTGATTTCGGATGGAAATCGATCATTCTGTCAGTGTTTGTGCAACGATTTCACAGCAGATTCGATCACAGTGATCGAATCTGCTGTATATCGGCGGCAAAATCGTTAGGCGTAAGGGCCTCTTAAGTGTATAGCCACCATAGTGTCTGTACAGTGCTCCACCCTGAACTGTCACCTGAAGTATCCAGAACAACCCCAGATGTCGTTTGCTGAACTTAATCTAATTTTAGAGAAAAGATATCTAAGTGATAATTACTTTAAGTGATTGTGTCTAGTTTCAGTTGCTAATTATATGAAGCTTAATCTCATCACTTTACAAACCAATCACAAGAAGATCCCTTTAGCAGCAGAAGTAGAAGCCAATCAGAGCTGCCCTGCCAAGCTTTCAGCTTTAATTCACTCATTTCCTGTGTTTGGCTGCTGGGCTTTGTTGTATGAAATAATAGTGTTAATCATGATCAGACAACATAATGCTGCTGGAATAACCTCCTCAATCAACATCCACTTCAGGGGAATTTGCAGTATGACAACACAAGCAGCTGCTTCCCTGTGGTATGGCGAAACAGGCGAGTCGATATTGTATATCGAGAATAGTTTGTTGTTCGCTTTGAGCCAAACACGGTACCCTTATGTCCTGATTCACTGACGCTCTTCCAAGCTACAAAACACTGGAAGCTCCTCTCTGCTTTGTAGTACATACCAGAGTGGTGTTTGGATAATGACATTTGACGCGTACACACGCCGTATTTTTACAAGCGACAGGTCCGTCAGACCCTCCCGCGGAGCGGTCAGTCTGCTGACGGAAGCACGTGTGTACAAGCTGTCGGGTGTCGGCAGACTGATAAGATCCGCACGGCGAATCAGTCAAAAACAGTTTTATCAGTCTGCAGACAGCTACAGACGTGCTACTGTTGGCAGAATGACTGCTACCCGGGAGGGTCTGACGGACCCGTCGCTTGTAAAAATACGGCGTGTGTACGCACCTTTAGCGTTACGTAGATCCAGTGGCATTTTGTGGCTGAAGATTTGTCACCTGCAGAATTCTGCTTGACTTAAAGGGAACCTGAAATCAAAGGGATATGGAGGCTGCCATGTTTATTTCCTTTTAAAGCTAATGTAACCCGGGTTCTTAAAAAAAAAAAAAAAAAAAAGGCAGATACTCACCTAAGGAGGGAAGGCTCCGTCCTAATGAGCCATCCCTCTCCTCTCCCAGTGGCCCGGTGCTGCACTGGCTCCTCCGTTCTCGTCCCATGCCGAGGGGACTTCGGAAGTCTTCGGGAGCCGAGTCCTCCCGAAGTCAGGCGGCGCACACGCGACGCGTCACAGAGGGCGCACGCACGTGTGCAATGTAGATCAGTCCGTCTTCGGGAGCACTCGGGCTTCCGAAGCATTTCCGAAGCCTCCCTTCGGAGCTTCGGAAGCCCGAGTGCTCCCGAAGCTTTAAGCAATACCAGTTGCCTGGCTATCCAGTGCATTTCTGAGGCACGATTGAGCCGTTAGATGGCTCAATTGATCATTTCCGACGTGTCCGATCACCCTGCCGGATTGATTCTGCGCTTGATACCGCGGGCGGGACAATGGAAGAAGATAAGGAAAACGAGCAGAAGATAAGAGAATCGCCCACGGGGACGAGCGGGAATCGATCCGGCGGCATAATCGAGCCGCGAAAACGCACCGTCTATTCCCGGCATAATACTTTTAGCCATACCCCCTAAACAAGCATGCAGCAGATTGGGTGTTTCTGACATTATTGTCAGATCTGACAAGATTAGCTGCATGCTTGTTTCTGGTGTTATTCAGAGTCAGACACTACTGCAGCCACATGGATCAGGAGGCGGGCTGCCAGGCAACTGGTATTGCTTAAAAGGAAATAATTATTGCAGCCTCCATATGTCTCTTGCTTCAGGTTTCCTTGACATAGTTTTCTATACTGAATCTTACATCCAATCTATTTGGATAGATTGTTGAAAATTGTGTGTAGTGTACATCTAGCTTTTATAAAGTGAGTCATACATGTGTCAAGTAGGGCCTGTTGTACCAAGCTGATTGATCTATCCCTAACTAATGCTGCCCACTAATGATAAAATCTTTTTTGTACAACCTTACCAAATGTATGTACTATAAGCAGGGCCGGGCCGCCCATAAGGCAGGGTGAAGTGGGTTTCTCAGGCGGCAAAGTCGAGGGGGGACCCGCCTGGCCGTGGGGGGGGCGCACTGAGCCGAAGGGGGTACGGGCAGTTAGGGGGTATTGGGCACAGTGGCGGGGCGGGGAGTTGGACCCCTCCCTCACATGCGTCCCCCGATCTGTGCTCCCCCTCCAGCTATTAAGCGCAGCAGCATAGTAGGATCAGGCAGCGGGCAGAGATGACTCACCTCTTCAGCATTCCAGCGTGCATTCCACTCTCCTCACTTCCTGCAATGCCGCCCACTGTACTGTAAGTGGGCAGCATTTCAGGAAGTGACAAGAGTGGAACGCACGCTGGGAACATGGAAGAGGCGAGTCATCCCCGCCCACTGCCTGATCATATTACGCTGCTGTGCTTAATAGCTGGAGGGGGAGCGCAGATTGGGGGACCCAGGTGAGTGAGGGGGAGACCGATCCCCTTCCCCACCACTGTGACTTGTAGGCCCCTTCCTGCCTGCTACGCCCTCCAGGGTACCTATTCTGGGGGGTCATTATACTGGCGGGGGAGGGGGGCGGTGGTGGCATCTCAGAAGTTTTTCTCAGGCGGCAAAAAGTCTACAACCGGCCCTGAGTATAAGGGTAAATTGAATGGATATTTTAGGCAGTCTCTTACATTACATACAAATAGTAAGATTGGACAAAAAAGATTGGATCGTTAGTAGACGGCTTTATGGTAAACTGAGTGAATATACTTTGAATGGATGTTTCCAGCATTTGTACATAGCTTAAATGTGTACAATAAGCATACAATCCCCAAGACAATCAATCGCAGATCGCTCGAGGCCACTAACAGAAGAGAAAGAGCTTACCAGTTCGATTAGATTCATGGAATCAGATTGGTTAGCAGTTTTACTTTGTAATCATAATGATCGAATCGGAAAATCGATTGTCCAAGGGATTGTATCGTTAATGGGCCTATTCCCACTAGTCAAGAATTGCAACCATTTTCCACATGTGATTTTGTAAATCCGAAATCAGGTGTGGCCTAAAAAAAAAATCGGTGCATTGCACAGCTAAAGCCATTCGCCTGCAGTTTTCCTGCAGCACGGTTGCAGCGTCTGATTCGGAAATGGAAACGGCACCCAATGGAAATAGGCCCTTACATAAAGGATGGGGGGCGTTCCACAAATGGGGGTTCATAATAATTAGAATCAGGGAGCATTTCACAAGTCGCCTGGGAATCCCAGAGCATGGGAAAGTGTAACAGGAAACATGTTACTAGCATGAAAGAAAAGAAAGGAGAAACAAAACGTTTTGTTGCCACAGTATTTACTATAAACACATGTAAATGTAACAGAATAGATGTCCTCAGCATTGTTATGGTCATTGAAAGTCTGTTCGGTCTATTCCCAGGAATGACAATGCATTGCCAGCCAAGATCTTGTCCTGTAAAGAGAAAAGTGGAAACAGTTGCACAAATACATAAAAAATTATTAGCAGCAATGTTTATCTGTCTATCTACCAGGGCTGTGGAGTCAGAGTCGTGGAGTCGGAGTCGGAGCAATTTTGGGTGCCTGGAGTCGGAGTTGGGAAAAAATGCACCGACTCCGACTCCTAATGAAATTGTAACTGTAATTAAAATAGAAAATACGATAAAATGTTCTATTTCTCAGATAAGTCATTAAAAATAATGTATATATACAGCATATATACAGTAATAGCTGTGTTCAGTCCACAAAAATGAAATAAACCAATCAAAATTAGTTACTTGTGCTGCTTCAATAAAGCAGTACCCGTATTTTTAAAGTCAGATATACACATCTGATTGTGACTGTATATATGATGTGTACACAGGAATCTCTTATTTATACGAAATAACATCTATGCTGTAAGAATAAAGCCTGATGTGTAGCCGTGTCACTAATAGAGATGGTCAATGAGATGGAAATAATTCTGCATTGATGCTGGTTTATGCAAACGTACGCACTCTCTTTGCTCATGAAATCAAATAAATTGATATGTTGATAAAATTTGGTTTGGTGACTATGAATTAAAGGGTACCTGAGGCGAATTAAAAGAAAAGCTTTATACATACCTGGGGCTTCCTCCAGCTCCCTTCAGGCCATTCGGTCCCTCGCTGTCCTCCTCCGCCACCTGGATCTTCTGCTATGAGTCCAGGTAATTCAGCCAGTCAGAGCAGTCTGGCTACGTGCCGCTTCCACAGCCAGGAGCGTTCTGCATCTGCACATTAGTGCTGCACAAGTGTAGTATGCTCCTGGCGGCGGAGTGTGTGCATGCGCACTACACCAGACTGGCTCAAGTACCTGGACTCATAGCAGAACATCCAGGTGGCGGAGGAGGACAGCGAGGGACTGATTAGCCTGAAGGGAGCTGGAGGAAGCCCCAGGTATGTATAAAACTTTAATTGTATCTGTCTCAGGTTTACTTTGTTACACAGTAGTACTATAGTCTACATATGCTCTCCTCACAGAGCTGCAGGGAATCCACTGATAATGTTGTGCACATTGAACACAGAGGTGTTGTCTATCACCCATAAACCTTGTTCAGATTGTGCATGAAGAATGTGTAATAGAGGAAGAATCTCCTCATTCCCCTGCAGAGTACCTGCACATCATTCTTACATGTACCCACAGTCACATTGCCTAGGGCCTGATAGATGTTCTTTGTTCTGGTCTGTACCTTTTACAAGTACTCTTACCAAGGACTAGTTTTAGCCTAAAGGGAATAAATATAGTAGTCTACATATCCTTCTCACTCCAGTTGTCTTGTAAAATTCCTAAGCGTTGGCAGTTAAGAGACGAATTTCACGTTACATACTGTTAATCAACAAAATTGTAATATGCAAATTAGAGGAGTCGAGGAGTCGGAGTCGGTGGAATCCTAAACTGAGCAGTCGGAGTCGGTGTATTTTTGGACCCACTCCACAGCCCTGCTATCTACTATCAAACATTAGCTCTCCTTAAAGGAATCATCAGGCAACTATATAGGAAATCCGATTTACTTACCTGGGGCTTTCTCCAGCCCCTCGCAGCTGTCTGTCCCACGCTGACAGCTTTGTTCACAGCCGCCGACCCGGGGTCCCCGCACGGTGCAGAGGACGACTTCGAGGTCGCCTGCACAGTACTTTGCGGACAACGTGAGCTTGATTGACAGCGGTGCTTCACGCAGGCGCAGTAAGGTTCGACCTCTAGGTCGTCCTCTGCACCGTGCAGCTGTCTGTCCCACGCTGACAGCTTCGTTCACAGCCGCCACCCGGGCCTCCCGCACGGTGTGGAGGACGACTTCGAGGTCGCCTGCGCAGTACTTCACGGACAACGTAAGCTTGATTGACAGCGGCGCTTCACGCAGGCGCAATAAGGATGACCTCGAGGTTTTCCTCTGCACCGTGCGGGGACTCCGGGCCGGCGGCTGTGAACGAAGCTGTCAGCGTGGGACAGACAGCTGCAAAGGGCTGGAGAAAGCCCAAGGTAAGTAAATCGGATTTCCTATATAGTTGCCTGATGATTCCTTTAAGGTAGCCATACACCTGACGATTATGGGCAGATTCGACAAACGGGGGTTTCGTCGCTCATTCCAAAATCGGACGCCGTACCCCCACACATCTGACCAACCAACTTCGGCCTGACATCTTGCAGAATGCGCGATTGACAATGCGACCAATTTCCCTCCCGCAATTGGTCGCTTTGTCGTTCAGGCATGCACTTGGCGGCACCAATTTTTATCCAATTCCATTATAATAATCCTCCTGCTCCATAAACACGTCTGAGTCCCACACCGTCCTCCTGTGGTCCGCCATTCAGCCCCGGTAACTGGCTCAGTCAGGTCCAGTCTGGGTCTTCTGCACATGCATGGACCTCCAGACTGACGTGACTGAGCCAGTTTCTGGGCTGATCGTGGCGGACGGCACACCGCAGGAGGACGCCGTGGGACTGAAATGTGTTTATGGGGCTGGAGGAAGCCCCGGGTAAGTATCAAATCTTTAGTTTACAAGATCTATGGTTTACTTTAAGGTTAAAAATGTGTAGTCTTTGTGAATCAACATTATCTATCTATCTATCTATCTATCTATCTAGTCAATATCTAGATAGATAGATATTGACTATCTATCTATCATGGGCAGGTAGGTGTTATGATGAAGGGGCATGGGCAGAGGTAGGTTATATGGTGTACAGAGGGAGGCTGCACACCACAGCGAAGAGAGGTAGGTATACATGCTGCAGCATGCTCCAACGCAGACTCTGTCGCAAAATGGTGGCGACTTTTCCGCAATTTTAATGAAAGTGAATGATTTTAAAAAACACTAATCAATCACTAAAAGCTCAGAAAAGCACTTCAGGGGCTTGATTCACTAAACCGTGATAACTCAAAGATCACACCTTATCAAAGATCACACCTTATGAAAATATATCACACCTTATGAAAAGATATCACTACTTATGAAAAAATATCACACCTTATCAAAGTTAACATGCCTTATCAGAGTAGCACAGCGAGTGCTACAAACTTATGCCTGCTAATTGGCAATGGCACTCGTTCTGATCAGGTCAGAACGAGTGCCATTGTCAATTAGCAGGCATAAGTTTGCCCCTGCGGTTTCATAGCGCTTGCTATGCTACTCTGATAAGGTGTGATATCTTGATAAGGTGTGATATTTGAGTTCTCACGGTTTAGTGAATCCAGCCCCTAGTGTGAATGGGCCCTTAAGTTTTTTTTTTTTTTTTTTTTTTTTAATAAATCCCGTTATCATGAGGTTAGTTCAGTAACATTTGAATTATGCTAATGGTTGATGAAGATGATGCTGACTGTCTGCCACTTGCATCTGTTATTTAGAAAAATCAGAGGTAAATATCATGTGCATAATAATTTGAAATGCGGTGTACAAACTGCATGCAGGTCAAACATATTTGCAGCCCACTGACCATCTCTCATAATGGTTTTTGTTGCTGTGTAGAACTTTTGTAGATGTGGATGAATATTCGTTTGGACTGAGTGTAGTTTTTGCATTTATGGCAATGTATATATTAGGTCGATAATAGTCATTTAGTAGAAATCATACTTTTAATTTAACATCAAACTCTTCCATTGATTCGATGAGGAGTCCAGGTTGATGTTCTCCTAATGGGAAAGGATAGTCTGTTCCCAGCATTACTCTGTCCTGTAATAAAAACCAAGAGATTATCATGATGCCATTAGCAGCAAAACTACTGACTGGGGGTATTGGATCATATGACGCGGGGCAGAGGGGAGGGGAACAGAGGAGGAAGAAGCCAGGAAGCCTGTGCATGTGAATGCGCAGAGAGGACCCGCAGGAACCCTGTTCTGGGGGTCACAGTGCGATTTTTGACAGAGTCCCTGCTGTAATGCATTTTGAAACTGAAGAACCGGCAGGCAGAGAGGTTAACGCGGCCGCGGGGCAGGGTAAGTGAGGGGGCATAACTAATTATATTGCTTAAATGCATACCCAGGGCTACTGCTCAGGCTCCCTTTAAAAGTAGATCTGCCACTAGATCGACCATCAGACCGATGCCTCCCTGGTCGAATCTGATCAGAGAGGGATCTGTTTCCAGCCTACACTCGGGAGAAAGATTGCAAATTGATTTCAGCAAGCAATCTAGCGAAAATCATACTAGCTCTGCCACTTGCCTCCTTCACTGCCCAGTGCCCAGCATCTTTTTGAATTGCACACACTCACTACGGGCAATGGGGGGTACCATATACTTGGGGGAGTGACTGACAGGCGGTCCATCAGTCGCTGGGGAAATGAATGCCGCTGCTGCCGTACACCCGATTGAGCCCTTGCGAACAAGATTTTTTAGCATGCCCGATTGATACACTTTACTGATTTCGGACAGAAATCGATCAAAGGGATAGATTGGGTGGTGATGTTGTGGTATTGATATCTGCCAGATTCAATCATTATGTTCGAATCGGCTGGATTCATTCAGCGTGAATCAGATAGGTTTCTTTTGCCCGTGCTCCGGGCCAAGATATGTGCATCAGTACCAGGCTTGTGTTAGTAAGGTCCACACGTGCCCACTAGCACGAAGCCACTCTTTGACATTTTTCCTCTGTGCACCTACACTTTGTTCTACTGGTTATGTGTGGGCCTTACTAGCGCCGTGCACATGGGAATGACTGAAGTTTGGAGGAGGAATAAAAGAAGTTTGGGGAAGAAACTACAGAGGAATTGGAGCAAGAGGGTATTTTTCCTGCGACGCCGACAACTGAAGAAATTTTGGATGCCACATGAGCAGTGGCGTAGCTGAGGAGCTATGGGCCCTGGTGTGAGTTTTACATGGGGCTCCCAAGCACTCTATACATAACAATTGATACGACGCACCAAAACCTGCCAAGACAACCACAGTGTTAGATGGGCAAGAAGGAGATAGGGAACAGTTTGTTAATGGTTACTACCATTCACAGCATCTATAGAAGTGATTATTACCATCACAGGACCAACAGAGAGCTAATACTGTGGTTGAGGGAGGGACCTATGGGACCCCTCTGGCCCAAGGGCTCCGATGCAGTTGAGACCTTTGCAACCCCTATTGCTACACCACTGCAAACAAGGTTCTCACCACCTTCTACACCGCTACCCAGGGGCGTAGCAATAAGTATAGCAACCATAGCGGTTGCTATGGGGCCCTGCGGCAGCCCTACGCCACAGGGGGCCCGTACATCAGAAGAGGACTTTTTTTTATGCCGGTCCGCCCCCCCCCCCCCAATAATTTTAGAACAGTGCCCCCCCCATGCCCCCCTCCTCTGATAAGGTGGCTGGTGAGGAGGGGGACTACGTGGCGGCTCATTGATACTCCCTGGCGGCCGGGCCTGACAGTTACTCTATAGTTCAGGCTTCTGGGCCCGGCCAGCCAGGGAGGAGTGATGTGCGTGCGACGGACCTCAGTGTGCTGCTGCGATCCTGCGCGACAGCGACTGTCTGGACTGGAGGGTAGCCGGAGCGGAGAAGAGGAGCTGCCCTGCTATGCGTCACTCGAGGAGCCTAGGAGAGCGGAGTGACCCGACCCCGCAAACTGCCTGCACTGCACCATTGTAAGTTACAATGTGCCTGGTGCTGCTGGTGGATGTGGACGGAGATGGATGGGTGGGGGCTGGGGAATGGGGGCCGGGGGACTTGCTGGCTGCTGTGGACTGAGGTGGGTGGGTGGGTGGGGGTTTGGGAATGGAGGCGGGGGGACTTGCTGGCTGCTGTGGATGGAGGTGGGTGGGTGGGGCCCCCTGGCTACATATACTGGGCACATATACCCCTAGCTACATATACTGGGGACATATACCCCTGGCTACATATACTGGGGACATATACCCCTGGCTACATATACTGGGCACATATACACCTGGCTACATATACTGGGCACATATACACCTGGCTACATATACTGGGGACATATACCCCTGGCTACATATACTGGGGACATATACCCCTGGCTACATATACTGGGGACATATACCCCTGGCTACATATACTGGGGACATATACCCCTGACTACATATAATGGGGACATATACCCCTGACTACATATAATGGGGACATATACCCCCGACTACATATACTGGGGACATACCTCTGGCTACATATACTGGGCACATATACCCCTGGCTACATATACTGGGCACATATACCTCTGGCTACATATACCTCTGGCTACATATACTGGGCACATATACCCCTGCCTACAAATACTGGGGACATATACCTCTGGCTACATATACTGGGCACATATACCCCTGGCTACATATACTGGGCACATATACCTCTGGCTACATATACTGGGCATATATACCTCTGGCTACATATACTGGGCATATATACCTCTGGCTACATATACTGGGCAAATATACCTCTGGCTACATATACTGGGCATATATACCTCTGGCTACATATACTGGGGACATATACCTCTGGCTACATATACTGGGGACATATACCCCTGGCTACATATACTGGGGACATATATCCCTGGTTACATATACTGGGCATATATACCTCTGGCTACATTTACTGGGCATATATACCTCTGGCTACATATTACTGGGCACATATACCCCTGACTACATATACTGGGCACATATACCCCTGACTACATATACTGGGCATATATACCTCTGGCTATATATACTGGCCATATATACCTCTGGCTACATATACTGGGCACATATACCCCTGCCTACATATACTGGGGACATATACCTCTGGCTACATATACTGGGCACATATACCCCTGGCTACATATACTGGGCATATATACCTCTGGCTACATATACTGGGCACATATACCCCTGACTACATATACTGGGCACATATACCCCTGACTACATATACTGGGCACATATACCCCTGACTACATATACTGGGCACATATACCCCTGGCTACATATACTGGGCACATATACCCCTGGCTACATATACTGGGCACATATACCCCTGGCTACATATACCGGGCACATATACCCGACTACATATACCGGGCACATATACCCGACTACATATACCGGGCACATACACCCCAGACTACATATACTGGGCACATATACCCCTGACTACATATACTGGGGACATATACCCCTGACTACATATACTGGGGACATATACCCCTGACTACATATACTGGGGACATATACCCCTGACTACATATACTGGGGACATATACCCCTGACTACATATACTGGGGACATATACCCCTGACTACATATACTGGGGACATATATCCCTGACTACATATACTGGGGACATATATCCCTGACTACATATACTGGGGACATATACCCCTGACTACATATACTGGGGACATATACCCCTGACTACATATACTGGGGACATATACCTCTGGCTACATATACTGGGCACATATATCCCTGGCTACATATACTGGGGACACTGGCTGTTTGCCATTATGTGCATTTACTGGTGAAAAGCTGTCTCTTATGTGCATTTACTGGTGAAAAGCTGTCTCTTATGTGCATTTACTGGTGAAAAGCTGTCTCTTATAATAAGAGACAGCTTTTCACCAGTAAATGCACATAAGAGACAGCTTTTCACCAGTAAATGCACATAATAAGAGACAGCTTTTCACCAGTAAATGCACATAAGAGACAGCTTTTCACCAGTAAATGCACATAAGAGACAGCTTTTCACCAGTAAATGCACATAATAAGAGACAGCTTTTCACCACTGGTGAAAAGCTGTCTCTTATTATGTGCATTTACTGGTGAAAAGCTGTCTCTTATGTGCATTTACTGGTGAAAAGCTGTCTCTTATGTGCATTTACTGGTGAAAAGCTGTCTCTTATGTGCATTTACTGGTGAAAAGCTGTCTCTTATGTGCATTTACTGGTGAAAAGCTGTCTCTTATGTGCATTTACTGGTGAAAAGCTGTCTCTTATTATGTGCATTTACTGGTGAAACGCTGTCTCTTATGTGCATTTAGTGGGGAAACGCTGTCTCTTATGTGCATTTAGTGGGGAAACGCTGTCTCTCATTACATGCATTTACTGGGGAAACGCTGTCTGTCATGTGCATTTACTTCATATTTTTTTTATGTAAGTGCATTAGCTAGTATAACTACATTAGTTAAGCGGATCGCTCAAGTCCAGTCTTATCAGCTGAACGACAGACTGTACACACGCCTGATTTGACCTTCCGAACGACCGGCCGTTTGGACGTCCAAACGACGGTTCGTTTATAAAAATCAGACGTGTGTATGTACCTTAACTTAACTGTGCTCCCTGGTGCCCCTGCAGAGCTTTTGGCAGAGTTGCATCTCATCTGTGCTGGCAGGCGCACTTCTCTATCAGTCCGTGGCTTCATGCACTCCCTGACTTTATCCTTGTAATAACATGCCGCAGGTCACAGAGAAGATGCAGCCAGTGGTGCATGAAGACAGGGAGTGCGAAGCCACAGACTGATAGAGGAGTGCGTCCACCAGCACAGCTGAGACGTTACTCTGCCAAACACTCTGCAGAGGCCCTGGGAGCAACAATTAAGAGACACCTTGGGGGCCCTCACAGGCTCTGGGGCCCTGGGGCAATTGCCCCTTTTGCCTCTAAGGTAGCACCAGCCCTGGGTGGAGGCATGAGAAGCCAGCTAAGTTCGGTGGATCTCGGAGCACTTACCTTTCCGATGACATCTATAAGGAGTTTTAGGGCCCTGTGGTCATGCACCAGTGAATCCGTGTAGAAAGAGCCAAGGTATTTCTCGGGGGCCTCCTTGCAGTCAGTAGCACACAGATCAGGACGCACATGAAAGCCGTGATTAATGCGGCCAACTGTGAACGGAAAGGCTCCACCTTCACAGAACAAAAAAATTGTACAATAAATAAATGATTCTGTGCAATAACTGTTACAATATCAAACTAAAGCCTTTACTTAAAGAGAACCCGAGGTGGGTTTGAAGAATATTATCTGCATACAGAGGCTGGATCTGCCTATACAGCCCAGCCTCTGTTGCTATCCCAAACCCCACTAAGGTCCCCCTGCACTCTGCAATCCCTCATAAATCACAGCCGTGCTGTGCGGCTGTGTTTACATCTGTAGTGTCAGTCTCAGCTGCTCCCCCGCCTCCTGCAGAGCTCTGGTCCCTGCCCCCATCCCTTCCCTCCAATCAGCAGGGAGGGAAGGGATGCAGGCAAGGACTGGAGTTCTGCAGGAGGCGGGGAGAGCAGCAGACTGACACTATAGAGATAAACACAGCCAGCTCTGACAAGCTGTTTGTCAGCAGCGTGGCTGTGATTTATGAGGGATTGCAGAGTGCAGGGGGACCTTAGTGGGGTTTGGGATAGCAACAGAGGCTGGGCTGTATAGGCAGATTCAGCCTCTGTATGCAGATAATATTCTTCAAACCCACCTCGGGTTCTCTTTAAAGGAAACCTGAAGTGAAAAGACTTGGGGCCCATTTCCACCAGTGCGGTGTTATTTATTTGCGGAAAATACATAAAAAAATTTGTATGCATTTGTATGTAAATGTAAATGCAATTTCGCATGCATTTTCGTGTATTTTTGTAAGTATGCGATTTTATCCATGTCAGTGCCTGTTTGCTTTTACATTGATTTTACACGAAAACGTATGCAAATTCGCATGGAAAATTCGCACGACGAAAACACAATGCAAATTCCTATTATATACATTACATGCAAATCGCAAGCGGTGTGCGCGGTGTGCGAATTCTGATGGCTCTGCTGTGTAGATTTTTCCTGCACAGCAAAACGCTCACATTTCCAGACAAGTGGATACAGGCCCATTTACTTTTATTGGTTATGCGAATCTGCATGCTGAAAATGCATGCAAATTCGCGCTAGTGGAAACGGGCCCTCAATTCGGCCTAAGCGCTTTTCTGAGCGCTTTGTGATTGATTAGCGCTTTTTGGGCGCTTTTTAAAAATTTCTCTCATTTACTTTCATTAAAATCGTGGTAAAAATTGCCACAAATTTTTCCACGATTTTAATGAAAGTGAATGGGAGAAATTTTTAAAAAGCGCCCAGAAAGCGCTAATCAATCATAAAGCGCTCAGAAAAGAGCTTATAGTGTGGATCCGGCCTTCAGGTATGATACTTACCTGGATAGTGTAGAGCAGGGGTCTCAAACTCGCGGGCCATTTGCGGCCCTCGATACAACATTTTTCGGCCCTCGCCGGCAAAAGCTTCCTTATAGTTCGCTTCAGTGCTCCCAAGTAATCTGCCACATCCCCGCCGCTAAACGAGGGCTGCAGAGCCCCCAAATCGCCCGGGGGGCAATCCGCCGGCATTTCCTGGAAGGGGCAGAGCTTTCAGCTTCAGCTCTGCCCCTCCTGACGTCAATTGCCGCACGGATCGCTGCCTCTCCCCGCCCCTCTCTGTGAAGGAAGAGTGAGAGGGGCGGGCAGAGGCGGCGATGCGCCACGATTGTGAAATTCCTTATGCGGCCCAACCTCATCCTGACTTTGCCTCCTGCGGCCCCCAGGTAAATTGAGTTTGAGACCCCTGGTAGAGCCTTCCGTTTAGTAGTGTATAACAACTACTGCGCATGCGTTAGTCTGGATTCGCATGTGTGCAGTAGCGATGCAGTTGTCCTCGGAACTACCTGGGGACACGAGTAGCTGTTCGGTCAAACAGCTTTATTGGCTGACACAGTGGAGCAATGGTGAGCTGCATGGAGGAACGGGAACGCTCTATACTACCCAGAGCTTTCCCTATTCTTAGGTGAGTATCAAATCTGAAGTGAATTTCTCAATCAATTCAGGTTTGCGTTCATCCAGCAAGTGACTGCTGAGCTCCTCACTGGTGAACACACCCTTAACCCCTTTGGGACTAAGGATGTTACAGTTACGTCCTGTGCTGCTGAATGGCCGTAACTGTAATGTCCTTTGGCCCCGCTGCGCGCAGCCGAATGGGAAGATTGAGCTTTCATATGACAGATGACATCTCCCCTCAGTGATCAGGAGCCATGACGATTGGCTCCTGATCATGTGATCACTACAACCGCCGCTGATGGTAGTGATCACTAGGCGGCGGCGGCGACAGAAGAGGATCCACTCACCTCTCCTGACATTCCTCCGCCGATCATCGCTCCCCCTCCGCTCTGCCCGACATCCAGCCTCGCACTGCCTCTAGTGTCAGGTCCTGGGTTAATGACGTCATCAAGCCGGGACACAGAACTTAGCGGCAGTGCGATATTGGATGGCGGAGAGAGAGGAGGCAGGAAGAGCTGCTCCTCGCTGGAACTAGGGGAGGTGAGTAATTGCTGGCTACCTATATTCGGGACACCTATGCCTGGCTATCTATAATGGGGAAACCTATCATTTTATACCCTGGTCTTGAAGCGGTTAAGCATTGTACACACGTACGAGGATTGTCACCCCCTGGGATGGAGACCTGATCTCTTGGACGACAGTTCGGGGACCAAATTTTGGTTGTGGGCCGCTATACATAAGCTAGAATCTTAACCTGACTGACCGCCTCAGCCGAGAACCATCGTATGTAGAAGGCTTCAATCTTTGTACACATGCTAGATACAGCAGGTTAGGGCAGCCTATGTAGCGCATGTATGGTGCCAGTGATAAGAGATGGTGTCTCTGATCAGAGAGGAATATATTGCCTGCCAGGCCTGGATTTTCCTCACAGGAGCTTATAGGCACAGTTGTCCTGGCACCCTAGACTCCGCCCTCCATGTACCTACAAATCCCCAACAAACCGCACCACAGTTGTGCTGGCAGGCCAGCTGTCACTTCTCCCTTACTTCCCTTGCCCGTGATAGTTAGCTACAGGTGTCCCTTAGCATTAGTAGCCAGAGGTACCCTCAGTAATAAGTAGCTAGAGGTGCCCCTGACTGAAGGGAGATTTGGTCAGTGGAATGGACAGACCTGGGTAAGTAACCTCTCATTTACACTCTCATCAGGGCTCTGCATAGGGAAGAAGGGAGGGAGGCACTGGGGGAGGAGAGTGAGCCACCTTTCCATCATCAGGCACCTGTAGGCACGTGCCTACAGTGCCTTATGGTAAATCCGGGCCTGTTGCCTGCCCATACGCTGCACACCAATTTCGAATAGATTTCAGCACAAAATCTACTGGATTTGCTCCCCCCCCCCTCCCGGTTTATATGTCCCTCCCTCCCCCCCCCCCTACTGCTTGACACCAGGTGTATGTAGTGATGTCACGCGGATCAGTAAATAATGGCGCACAGCGCCTATGCATAAAAATGGCGCCGCATTAAAAAGATACGCTTATCGCTGTTTATCGTTAGTACTGCATAATAATGGCGCACAGGGAATAAAGAAGAAAAACGGCACACACTAACGTTATTTATCAATAGTGTAGTTAATTTGCCAAACAGCAGACGTTATTGCCCACAGTAATGTTATTTATCAATAGCGCCCTACATAAGCCAAACTGCCGACGTTATTTAACTGCAAAACAGGGAATGGATTTAATGTAACACTGTCAAGGTTAGGGTTAGACACCACTGGGGGGGGTCTTAGGGTTAGGCACCATCAGGGGGGTCTTAGGGTTAGGCACGACCAGGGGGGTCTTAGGGTTAGGCACCACCAGAGGGGTGGTTAGGGTTAGGCACCACCGGGGGGGTCTTAGGGTTAGGCACCAACCGGGGGGGGGGGGTCTTAGGGTTAGGCACCATCAGGGGGTCTTAGGGTTAGGCACCACCAGGGGGGGTCTTAGGGTTAGGCACCACCAGGGGGGGTTTAGGGGTTAGGGATAGGTACAGAGAGGGTTCTGTGTGTTAACGCTAAATAACGATCAAGCTTTAACGCTAAATAACAATAAGGCTTTAACGTTAAATAGCGATAAGCGACAAACGGATTAGCGGCAACACCGTGCGCCATTATTCGCAGGCGCCATTTTCAGATGGATCCGATGTCACGCTTGGGGTTGATGTCAGACACTGGAGGAGGCCAGGATTTCCACCTGCAGACAGGTTAACCTTCAACACTGCACAGGAGCATGCTGGGGGAGGATAACATTTATACACTCGGGGACACCGGCTGGGGGTCTATCAGTCGTCACAATATGGAAAGCTGTGGCCGATGTGCACCCAATCAAGCCCTTGTGACCGAGATTTTCCAACATTCACAATCAATCCTTTCAACCGATTTCAGGTGGAAATTAATTGAAAGATCGGTTGGGCGGCCATATTGCAACACCGATTCTCTGCCAATTTGATACAATTATGGAATTGAAGGGTCGATCAGTCTGCCATATCAAGAAATGTATGGACAACGTACGTTTGTGTGTCCAGGTATACTCACCTTTACAGAGTGATGATTCAGCAAGCAATTGTTATATTACAGCGGCATTAGCACAGAGTGAAACCTTACCTCCATGAGCAAAGCAGACTTTCAGCTTTGGGAACTGTTGGAACACACCGCCCATAATCATACAGCAGATGGCAGTGGTGGTCTCTGCTGGCATTCCTAGCAAAACAGGGATATGAGATTCAATGATTCAATATGTCAAGGTGGGTTCCCTGCCCATCACACTGCAGGCACAACATTATTATTATTATTATTTATTTATAAAGCGCCAACATATTCCGTGGCGCTGTACAATGTAAGAAAACAAACAAGGGATACATAATGATACAGACAATGATATACATCAAATATGAACACTGATACAAAATACGAGTACAAGCAATTAAATTAATAACATTCCATGACACAAAAGGGTGAGAGCACTGCCCTTGCGAGCTTACAATCTAAAGGAATGGGGTGGAAACAAGAGGTGGGGAAGTATACAGTATATGTACAGGCAGTGCATAGTTAGGTTATTTAGTGGGTGCATGGCCTAAGCTAGAGAATATGCTTGTCGGAAAAGTTGGGTTTTGAGGGAGCGTTCAAAGATTTCAAAGGTGGGAGAGTGGCGGATGTGTTGTGGATGGGCATTCCAGAGGAGGGGTGAGGCACGTGAGAAGTCTTGTACACGTGAATGTGAGGAGGTAATTGTAGAAGAGGATAAAAGAAGCTTGTGAGCAGATCTGAGATTGCGGATGGGTTGGTATCTGGAGACTGTGTCCTTGGCTGTTCATATCACATTCCATATAATCAGATCTATTTTTAGTCATCAGACTTAAAGAGACTCTGTACTTTAAAAAAAAAAAAAAAAGCTCTCTGGGAGATACTTACCTCGGGAGGGGAAAGCCTCAGTGTTCCAATGAGGCTTCCCCCTCCCCTGTAGCTTCGTGGAATCCAGCGCTAGCTCCCCCCCTCCCCCCCTTCCCGACAAGCTTGATAAGGTTTGATATATTTACCCCTCCAGGATCCTCAGCAGCCGCACTAGGGACTTTTCGTTCGGGCTAGGTGGAAACAGCCTGCCCGATTGTATCCGCTCTACTGCGCAGGTACAAAATGACTTGCGCCTGCGCAGTAGAGCGGATCGATTGGGTTCAGCCATTTCCACCTTAACCCAAATGAAGAGCGCCTGTGCAGGATCGTGGTAGGTAAAAATTTACCTTGCCGCTGTTCGGGGGACCCGTGCAATTGAACAGAGGAACGGAGGAGGGCGGAGGAAGCCTTGCTGGGATCCAGTGGCTTCCCCCTCCCGAGGTAAGTATCCCCAGAGGGATTTTTTTTTTATTACAGGTTTTCTTTAACGTGTACCCGAGATGAAGGGAGCAAATCATTTATACTTATCTGGGGCATGGAAGAGGGGGCTGCACATGTAATGGGAGGGGGCTGTTGTACATGGATGATACACATGGAAGAGGGGGCTGCACATGGAATGGGAGGGGCTGCTGTATATGGATGATGCACATGGAAGAGGGGGCTGCACATGGAATGAGAGGGGCTGCTGTACATGGATGATACACATGGAAGAGGGGGCTGCATATGGAGTGGGAGGGAGCTGCTGTACATGGATGATACACATAGAAGAGGGGGTGGCACATGGAATGGGAGGGGCTGCTGTACATGGAGGATACACATGGAAGAGGGGGCTGCACATGGAATGTGAGGGGGGGGCTGCTGTACATGGATAATACACATGGAAGAGGGGGCTGCACATGGAATGGGAGGGGCTGCTGTACATGGATAATACACATGGAAGAGGGGGCTGCACATGGAATGGGAGGGGCTGCTGTACATGGATGATACACATGGAAGAGGGGGCTGCACATGGAATGGGAGGGGCTGCTGTACATGGATAATACACATGGAAGAGGGGGCTGCTGTACATGGATGATGCACATGGAAGAGGGGGCTGCACATGGAATGGGAGGGGATGCTGTACATGGATGATATACATGGAAGAGGGGGTTGCACATGGAATGGGAGGGGGCTGCTGTGCATGGATGTTACACATGGAAGAGGGGGCTGCACATGGAATGAGAGGGGCGCTGCTGTGCATGGATGTTACACATGGAAGAGGGGGCTGCACATAGAATGGGAGGGGTTGCAGTACATGGATGATACACATGGAAGAGGGGGCGGGCGGCACATGGAATGGGAGGGGTTGCAGTACATGGATGATACACATGGAAGAGGGGGCGGGCGGCATATGGTATGGGAGGGGCTGCTGTACATGGATGATACACATGGAAGAGGGGGCGGGCGGCATATGGAATGGGAGGGGCTGCTGTACATGGAAGGGGAGTCAAAACATATTTGTCCTAGGGGTGCAAAAAGTATAAATCTGGCCCTGAGCACAGCGGATTGGCCCAATCTGCCTGCATAGCCACTCACTCCTTAAAGAAAACTTGTAACAAAAAAAAACAACAACCCCTCTGGGGGATACTTACCTTGGGAGGGGAAAGCCTCTGGATCTTAACAAGGCTTCCCCCATCCTTCTCCATCCCGGTAATCCAGCCCCTCGACCCCCCGAAGAGCGGCAAGGTAAATATCTACCTACCACGATCCAGCGCGGGCGCAGTAGCGGCTCTTCGTTCTGGCTAAGGCGGAAATAGCTAAACCAGATAGTATATGCTCTACTGCACAGGCGCAAAGGACTTGCGCCTGTGCAGTAGAGCATATAAGATCTGGCTCAGCTATTTCCACCTTAGCCAGAACGAAGAGCCGCTACTGCGCCCGCGCTGGATCGCACAGTAGAGCGGATCGATTGGGCTCAGCTATTTCTGCCTTAGCCCGAATGAAGAGCCACTACTGTGCCTGTGCAGGATGGCGGTAGGTAAATATTGCTGCGCATGCGCAGTAATTGTCTGGCAATGTCGATTGGGTTTCAGGAGAGCCAGTGCAGGATCCCCCAGGCTACAGAGGACCGGGAAACCACATTGGGACCCCTCCGCAGGTAAGTATCTCCCAGAGGGAAATTTTTTTTTTGTAACGGAGTCTCTTTGATCCCTCTCTTCCTGCACAGTCACCCAGACCTAAATACCTCTCTCCACAGGCGTAACTAGAATTCCCCGGGCCCCCCCTGCAAAAAAAAAATCCCATCCACCCCCCTCCCCCCCCAGGCCTGCACGGGCCCTTTTTGCAACATGAGGGGAGAGCGTGGCCACACATTGGTGGGGAGGGGAGACACTCCCCCCCTTCCTCACCTCGGGCTCTCCCCTCTGCGCTCCCCTCCTGCAATTATTGGGGGCAGCTGCAGGCTGAACACATACCTCCATCGCGCCGGAGATCTCCGATCTCTAAGAGCTTCATGCTACTTCCTGTTTGCACAGGAAGTAACATGAAGCACTTACAGATCGGACCTCCAACGCGATGGAGGTATGTGTTCAGCCTGCAGCTGCCACCAATAATTGCAGAAGGGAAGCGCAGAGGGGAGAACCTGAAGTGAGGGGGGCATCCCCCCTCCCCACCGATGTGCGGCAACGCTCTCCCCTCATGGTGCAACCCCTCCTGCCCCCCAAAAAGGGCATGTGCGGGTCCTAGAGGGGCCCTGGGCCCCCCGCGGGTGCAGGGGTTGCATCCCCTATTGTTATGCCCTTGCCTCTCTCTCTCTGCCTGTATACCCTCTCACACCTTAATCCATTTCTCTACCTGCGTAGCTGCTCAGACCTTAATCAATGTAAACCCTTCTGCCTGCACAGCTAATACACCACCCACAACTTAACCCCTTCTGTAATGGCATGTAAACCCTTCTGCAGACTGCACAGCCAATAAATAACCAGTACTTAAAGGATACCCGAAGTGACATGATGAGATAGACATGGGTATGTACAGTGCCTAGCACACAAATAACTATGCTGTGTTCCTTTTTTTTCTTTCTCTGCCTGAAAGAGTTGAATATCAGGTATGCAAGTAGCTGACTCAGTCCTGACTCAGACAGGAAGTAACTACAGTGTGACTTCACTGATAAGAAATTCCCCTTTTTATCTCTGTCTTACTCTCAGAAGCCATTTTCTGCTAGGAAACTGTTTTATACTTAGAATTTCTAATCAGTGAGGGTCACACTGTAGTCACTTCCTGTCTGAGTCAGAACTGAGTCAGCCACTTACATACCTGATATTTAACTATTTCAGGCAGAGAAAGAAAAAAAAAAGGAACAGCATAGTTATTTGTGTGCTAGGCACTGTACGTACACATGTTTATCTCATTATGTCACTTCGGGTATCCTTTAAGTACTGGTTATTTATTGGCTGTGCAGTCTGCAGAAGGGTTTACATGCCATTACAGAAGGGGTTAAGTTGTGGGTGGTGTATTGGCTGTGCAGGCAGAAGGGTTTACATTGATTAAGGTCTGAGCAGCTACGCATGTCAAATCCGAGGTGAGAGTTATATGGAAGCTGACATGTTTATTTCCTTTTAAGCAATGCCAGTTACCTGGTTGACCTGCTGATCCTCTGCTTCTAATACTAAAGGCTCATACACACATCAGACTATAGTATTTTGAAAATGAAAGATCACAGACCAATCTTACCACCCTTCATGTAGTATGAGAGCCATACTCTATACAGTCTTTTCTATGGAGCTGAACTCCACATCAGAAAAAAATCTTTGCAAGATGCTGCACACAAAGATGCTGTACAGACACAAAAGATCTGTAGCTGCAAAAGATCTGTTCCTGCCAAAAATCCATTCCTGCAAATTGCAATGATAGTCTATGAGATCTGCAGATCATCATACACACATGATTTAACTGACATTCATCTGCAGATCAAGCAATCATCTGCAGATCTGAAAATCCATCCTGGTGAATCTGATCTGCAGATGAATGTCAGTTAAATCATGTGTGTATGATGATCTGCAGATCTCATAGACTATCACTGCAATTTGCAGGAATGGATTTTTGGTACAAGCATGCAGCAGATCAGATGTCTATGACAAATCTGACTAGATTAGCTGCATACTTGTTTCAGGTGTGTGATTTAGACCCTACTGAGCAGGAAGATCAGCAGCACTGCCAGGCAACTGGTATTGTTAAAGAGACACTAAAGCGAAAAAAAATTATGATATAATGAATTGTTTGTGTAGTACGTATAATTACTAGAACATTAGTAGCAAAAAAAATATTCTCATATTTTTATTTTCAGTTATATAGGTTTTTTTTTAATAACATTGCATCATTCTCTAATATTTGCAGTTAACACACTACTCAGCAGTCTAAATGATTTTACAGAGCAGGCCAGTGAACATTTGAACTGTCCTCTCCAGAATAAAAAACAATACAGTGACAGACACTTGAGATAAGCTTCAGAAGACAGAGCTCTCTGCCACTTTAAAAGTCGTGGAGCTCAGTGGCTCTTTTGCATAGATAACTGGAGTTTCTTAACTCTTCCTGTACTGGAAACAATATTAGACTTATGTCTCTGCTCCTAATGTTTTATTTCTTAGCTGTACAAATCATTATATCAAATTTTTTTTTCTTCAGTGTCTCTTTAAAAGGAAATAAATATGGCAGCTTCCACAGGTCTCATGCCTCGGGTTCTTTTTAACCCATTCTCCTGCTCAGCATCTCTCCTGGGCTGCGCTGCACCCAGCAGACACAATTGTGTGAATTTTACCATAATCCTTGTAATATAAAGTCAGTTAATGGTTAACCCCACAACCCAACAGCTCATATAATTACAAATACTAACCCACCAGCCAGGGCAGCCAGTATTTTTTCATCCTGCCATCCATCGGCATGTCCCAGGGGTGCACAAATAGCGAGCAGTTTAATTTTTCAGCTGCCTGTAATAACATGACAACAAATAAGTTATTGCATCATTCTCAGCAGCTGTGCTCATCTAGGGCTGAGCTTTGCAGGTGCAATATGTGGATTGTTGTTGCATTACCTCTAAGGCCTCTTTTCCACGAACTGTTGAGCTGTGTGCTCAGCAAGCAGTTGCCAGGCAGCAGCGAGCAGTTACCAGGCAGCAGCAAGCAGTTACCAGGCAGCAGCAAGCAGTTACCAGGCAGCAGCAAGCAGTTACCAGGCAGCAGCAAGCAGTTACCAGGCAGCAGCAAGCAGTTACCAGGCAGCAGCAAGCAGTTACCAGGCAGCAGCAAGCAGTTACCAGGCAGCAGCAAGCAGTTACCAGGCAGCAGCAAGCAGTTACCAATCAGGGAGCAGTTACCAGGCAGCAGCAAGCAGTTACCAGGCAGCAGCAAACAGTTGTGAGAGTCTGAGAGGCATTTCACTGCCTGTAAACAGTTTGTGGAAAAGAGGCCTTAGGATCCGTTTACGCTTGGTGCGGTGTGACTTGCGCATCATACCTTAACACTGAGGCCTCTTTTCCACTAACTGTTGAGCTGTGTGCTCAGCAAGCAGTTGCCAGGCAGCAGTGAGCAGTTACCAGGCAGCAGCAAGTAGTTACCAGGCAGCAGCAAGTAGTTACCAGGCAGCAGCAAGCAATTGTGAGAGTTTGAGAGGCATTTCACTGCCTGTAAACAGTTAGTGGAAAAGAGGCCTCACTTTATGACTTGTGACAGATTGCCCTGACAGGAAAACCAGAGGCACCCCACCCAGTGGCGTAGCTAATAAACTATGGGCCCCGATGCAAGTTTTACAATGGCGCCCCCCAAGCACTCTATACATAACAATTGATACGGCGCACCAAAACCTGCCAATGGCAACTACAGTGTCAGAGGTGCAAGAAGGGGATGGGGAGCACTTTGTTAGTGATCACTATTATTCAAAGTATCTATAGAAGTGATTATTACCAGCACAGGACCAATAGAGAGCTAATACTGTAGTTGAGGGAGGACCCTTCGGGGCCCCTCTGGACCAAGGGCCCTGATGCAGTGGCTACCTCTGCACCCCCCATTGCTACGCCCCTGACCCCACCCCAAAAAAAGAAGAAGATAATTAGAAGGGAGGGAAGATAATTAGGAATTAGACCCAAACTGTGGTGAAGCTGCATGGGCCCTAGAGGACATGAGGCCCCTGTATACATGGCCCTATGTCTGCCTTTGCCACTTCCAGTGCATCGCAGGAAGTGTAACCTGTTTCATTGGGGGATATTTATCAAAAATGTCCGAGACAAAATATTGCTATTTTTTTTAGAAATTTGTGCAAAACGGTCTCAGGGCTCGTTTCCACTGTTGCGACGCGATTTCTAAGCATTCCGACGCTTGTAAAAACGCATGCGGATGCGTTTCCGCATGCGTTTTTACCCGCGATTTCGCGTGCGATTTCGCATGGCAGGGTGCCATGCGAAATTAACCATGACACTGCCAGGGCAAAATAACATTAAGGGCCCGTTCACACTGCACGCGTTTCCAGCCGCGTTTTGGAAACGCGTGCAGGTGGCCAAAACGCACGACATCAGACATTACATAGAGTGCAATGTCTGATGTTCACACAGCATGCGTTCCGGACCTGTGCGGTCCGGGAACGCATGCTGCACGCAGATTTTACAAAAACGCGCGGCTGTCCCATTCACTTTTCAGTGATGGGATCAGCCACGCAACGCATACGAACGCGGACATGCGTACGTTCGTACGCGTTGCGGTCCGCATGCGTTGCGGTCCGCATTTTGTAGTCTGAACGGGCCCGTAAAAGGAGCGAAATCGCACGCGAAATCGCGGGTAAAAACGCATGTAAAAAACGCATGCGTTTTTACTATTAAATACGTTGTGTGCGATTCGCCTGCATTCCACTCGCAGGCGAATTCGTTGGCTCTTTTGTGCGTTTTTTCACCGCTTGAAAAAACGCACATCCCCAACGCAAGAGTGGAAACAGGCCCATCCACTTACATTACATGTGCGAATCCGCATGCATTGGACGCATGCGGATTCGCGATAGTGGAAACGAGCCCTCAGACATACACTAGATAGTGCAGATTCCTTCTAAAACTGTTCTTAAATGGGAGGAGTAAGGCTATGTCCACATTATAAATCACAGGCGCTGAGCGCTTTTGTGCGTGATTTTTTCAAATGATTCCTGGCGTTTTCTGAGCGTTGAACGAGTTTGTGTAAGCGATTTTCTAAGCGCCTTCGCAGAGCGTCAGGGAGTGAACTCTTTCACCTGGAAATGAATAAGTATAATGTATTTATTGATAAAAGCGCTCGGGAAATCGCTGTACGAAGCGCTCAGAAAATGGTACAGGCAGCGCTTTTGGAAGCGGAACGCAATCAAACCGCTCATGTGAACGCTCTCATAGAGAATCATTGCACAAGCGCTTTTAGGGCGATTTCTAAAATCGCCAGCGCTTAAAAAAATACGCAAACGCTCATAGTGTGAAGAAGCCCTTAGGAAGATTTCTCAGACAGTGCAGCGTGTGAGGGAAATTGCTGTTGAGGTAACCAGTATATCTGCTGCATTGCATCAATGCCCAGCACTGGAAGTGTTAAAGAGAACTTGTAACATTAAAAAGTGCTCCTGGGGGTACTTACCTCGGGACAGGGAAGCCTCTGGATCCTATGAGGCTTCCCCTGTCCTCCGTCCCACAGTGGTCTCGTTGGGCCCCTCTGAACGGCGGGAATGTAAATATTTACCTTCCCAGCTCAGGCGTACTAGTGGCTCTCAGCTCGAGATCAGACGGAAATAGCTGATCCCAGTCGGGTCCGCTCTACTGCGCTGGAGCCCAGGAAGGTAAATATTGTAGGCGCTACTGTGCCACAACACATTGTCGGCTGTGCTTTCGGAGGGGCCAAGTGAGATCACAGAGGAATGGGGGAAGCCTTGATAGGATCCAGATGGAGCAGTGCTTTTCGGCGCTGCTAGATTCAGGCGCAGCCGGCCCCACCATAGACTACAAAAAGGGAATCACAACCGAGCAGCGCTCAGTGAGTAACGTCGGCGCCGTCAGAAGACGGAGCCGAGGTTGCTTAAAAAACACAATAATTCGCCCTCCAGCAATCGCTGGAAGCCAAATTATATCATTCCCCCACTATCCATGGCGGTCTGGAGGGGGTATAGTAATTAATACGGCCCAGACTTGTGCAGAAGCAGGATCAGCTATATACCGCTGTATCCTGCGCCCAAGTCTACCGGCGCCGATTTCAAATGTATGAAATCCAGAGGCTCCCCCCTCTCAAGGTAATAACCCCCCAGGGGCACTTTTTTTTTGTTACAGTCTCTTTAAGCACAGAACAGATTCACAGGATTCAGCAGGGGAGAGGGGACTTCACAAATCACATCTAGCCTGCACTGCACAATCTGCTATTAAGCACTTCTTAATCTGTGGCAGTTTAGGAATGGAAGTTTAATGCATTTCGAGAAATTCACGCTAAAGTGCCGCTATTAGGCCTGGAACCCACTGAAATCAGCAAACACGAAACGCTACCGCTAGCGTTTTGTCTGAGCGGTTTGCAAGCGGATTAATGCGCGTTTTCGGTTGCGTTTTGCAACATTGTATTTTTTTGCTCAGCGGTTGCGTAGCGTTTTGCGTTTCGCGTTTTTATCCTGATTGGTCCTGTGAATTATTTTTCATTTTGTTACAGTGTGCTGAACCGCAAAACGCTAGCAAAACCGTTCAGTTTAGGTTTTGCTGAGCGTTTCCGCTAGCGTTTCAATACTTTACATTGAAGCGCTAACGCTCCCAAAATGCTGCAGGTCCTGCGTTTGCGTTTCTGGGAAACGCAAACGCTCCTGTGGAAGTTGCCCCATCCATTACCATTAGCCCAGCGTTTTGGCAAAGTGCTAGCGTATCGCAGCGCTGCCAAAACGCTGCCAAAAGCGCTCCTGTGGGTTCCAGCCCTTAATTAGGATTTAAGAGTTTTCTTATTATAATGCAGAACAGTTTCCCTGCTGGTTAGAACAGTTTAACCCATTCAGGTTCCGTCGTTTTCACGTGAGAAATGTTCACCTCCCATTCATTAGCCTATAACTTTATCACTACTTATCACAATGCACTGATCTATATCTTGTTTTTTCCGCCACCAATTAGGCTTTCTTTGGGGGGTACATTTTGCTAAGAGCCACTTTACTGTAAATGCATTTTAACAGGAAGAATAAGAAAAAACGGAAAAAAATTCATTATTTCCCAGTTTTCAGCCATTATAGTTTTAAAATAATACATTCCTCCATAATTAAAACTCACGTATTGTATTTGCCTATATGTCCCGGTTATAACACTGTTAAAATTATGTCCCTATCACAATGTATGGCGACAATATTTTATTTGGAAATAAAGGTGCATTTTTTCCGTTTTGCATCTATCACTATTTACAAGTTTAAAATAAAAAAAATATAGAAATATTTCATCTTTACATTGATATTTAAAAAGTTTAGACCCTTAGGTAAATATTTACATGTTTTTTTTTATTGTAATGGTTTTTTTTTTTTATTGTAAACATTTTATTTGGGTAGTTTTGGGAGGGTGGGAAGTGAACAATAGATTTATAATGTAAATGTGTGTTAATTTTAAATTTTTTTTTTTACAGGTGTAGTATTACTTTTTGGCCACAAGATTACATGACGTCACTCTAAGTGTAACATACGCTTACAGTGACGCATCGGGAAGGGAACGGCCAGAAAAGGCGCAGCTTCTGAGAGAAGCTGTTGCTTTTTCAGCGGGGGAGAGGAATCAATGATCGGGCACCGTAGCCCGATACATTGATTCCCTGGCTACCGAATCCGCGGCCGGGAGTGCGTGTGCACGCGCGCGATCGGCCACGGGAGCGCGCGGTAGCGCGCATGGTTCCTGGACGTAGAAACTACGTCCAGGAACCAAAATAGGTTAAAGAGACACTGAAACGAAAAAAAATATGATATAATGAATTGGGTGTGTACTAGGAATAATTACTAGAAGATTAGCAGCAAAGAAAATATTCTCATATTTTTATTTTCAGGTATATGGTGTTTTTTCTAACATTGCATCATTTTCTAATATGTGCAGATTACACAACACTCAGCATTCAAAATGATTCTTTCAGAGCAGTCTGGGAACTAATGACCTCTCCTCTGACAGAGAAAAAGAAAACAGTTGAGATAATAAAAGTCAGATAACAGCTCTCTCCACGACTTTGAAAGTCGTAGAGCTTAATGGCTTTTTTGCATAGAGATAACAACTGGAGTTTCTTAACTCTTCCTGTACTGGAAACAATTAGACTGATGTATCTGATCTTAATGTTTTATTTCTTAGCTGTACTACACATACAAATCATAATATCATAATTTTTTTTCGCTTCAGTGTCTCTTTAACCACTTGCCGACCGCGCACTCATACCGCGCGTCGGCAAAGTGGCAGCTGCAGGAACAGCGACGCAATTCTGCGTCGCCGGCTGCAGGCTAATTAATCAGGAAGCAGCCGCTCGCGCGAGCGGCTGCTTCCTGTCAATTCACGGCGGGGGGCTCCGTGAATAGCCTGCGGGCCGCCAATCGTGGCTCGCAGGCTAAATGTAAACACAAGCGGAAATAATCCGCTTTGCTTACATTCGTACAACGCTGCTAACAGTAGCAGCGTTGTACCAGATCAGCGATCCCCGGCCAATCAGCGGCCGGGGATCGCTGTCACATGACAGGCAGGAGCCTGTTAGAGGCTGCACAGGACAGATCCGTTCTTGTGAGCGCGAACTTTTTTACGTAAATTTGTTTGCTATTGTTGATACAGCAATATTGAAACGCGAACCACGCATGCAATAGGGACATCCTAAGCGCAAAAGTTTTTGTGTATAAGATCCGTTCTTGTGCAGCCTCGGATCTCCGGGGAAGGGAGGGGGAGGAGAGGGAGGGGGGGAATTTCGCCACGGAGGGGGGCTTTGAGGTGCCCCCCCCCCGCAACACCCAGGCAGGCAGGAGCGATCAGACCCCCCCCAGCACATTAGCCCCCTAGTGGGGAAAAAAGGGGGGCGATCTGGTCGCTCTGCCTGCACCCTGATCTGTGCTGGGGGCTGCACAGCCCACCCAGCACAGATCAGCTAAAACTGCGCTGGTCCTTAAGTGGGTGTAAAGGGTGGGTCCTCAAGTGGTTAAGAAGAAAAAACTGCCTGTAATGCTTTGATAAATCTGGCCCTCTGAGACAAAATATTGGTAGTTTTTTAGAAATATATGCAGAACTGTCTCAGACATCTTAAGAAATCACTGGGCCAGATTGCTGATATATACCGGTAACTGACAGCAACTGGTATATTTCAGTTGTGACAAAATATTGTCAGAACTGGAAGGGATCACCGTAAGAAGAAAATGGTGAGCCTCGGAGAGGAACTGACGGCGAGGTTAGTATGTAATATTAATTTGCAGCTACGTCATGTGTTCATTTTAAATAATTTTCCTCGCTTGGCAATGGACTCTGTTTGACGATTGCTCCTTCCGTTTTGCATAGTAAACTAACTCGTCATGTTTGATTTTGGATGTCAGCAATCTTTTAATTGAATGTGAGATTGGAACATGTGTGGTCAGCCAGGCTCTACTTACGTCATAGATGGGGTACAGTTCGGGCGAGTTCAGATCCCATTGGTTGATATGAGATCCAATCTGTACTCCGGGGAAGCCCAGATCACTGACACAGCGGTGCATCTCCTGCACGGCCAGCTCGGGGCTCTGCATGGGGAGTGTTCCCAGGCCTATGAACCTCTTGGGATATTTTCGGGTCACCGCCGCTAAGTCATCATTGAGGAAGCGCGACAGGTCCAGCGTGTCCTGGGGCTTGGCCTGTACCAAAACATATCACAAAATTACACTGACTACATAGGGGGACACAGGAACAGCCAACCATTGCACTGACCACATAGGGGGAAGGGGGGGGGGGGGGGTACAGGAACAGCCAATCAGTGCACTGACCACATAGGGGGAAGGGGGGGCACAGGAACAGCCAATCATTGCACTGACCACATAGGGGGGGGGGGGTACAGGAACAGCCAATCAGTGCACTGACCACATAGGGGGAAGGGGGGGCACAGGAACAGCCAATCATTGCACTGACCACATAGGGGGGGGGGGGGGTACAGGAACAGCCAATCAGTGCACTGACCACATAGGGGGGCACAGGAACAGCCAATGGCTTCAAGGAGAACAACATGATGTGTTAAAGAGGACCTGAACTGAACTGAATTTATTTGTTACAGCTGCTACAAATCCTGTAATAAATCTGCAGTGTGTCTATTTCTTGCTTTCATGGAAGCAGACATAGGGTTAACATCCGTGTTTACAAATTAGCTGCCCTGCCGAGGCTGCCAGGTGACACAGCTGAAAGGTCAAATTACACTGGTGATTATTCAATGATGAGGGGGAATTACACAGGTTAAACTGATACAGGGTACATTTCTCTGTGTTTTCCTGTGCAAGATTTCAGGTCCACTTTAAGTAAAAGTATCCATCTAGTTATAGGACTGCAATTCCTTTTTTTTAATATACTAGCAGGCCCGCTGCGTAGCATACGCCGCATAAGAGGGTAGAGGGCAGGAAGATGGTATTGGGCACAGCGGCGGGGAGGGGGGTTGGACCCCCCTCAACTGGGTCCCCCATGTGCACTCCCCCTCCAGCTTAAGCTCAGCAGGACCCCCCCCCCCCTCACCTGGGTCCCCCATGTGTGCTCCCCCTCCTGCTAAAGCACAGTAGCAGCCGCCACTATTAGTAAGAGGCAGCGGGCAGGGATGACTCACCTCTTCTGTGTTCCATCGTGCGTTCCACTGTCGTCACTTCCTGCAATGCCACACACTGTATTGATGAAATATGCCTTTTTAAAACAGAAGGAAATCTGCAATAATTCAGCTACAAGAGAACATTTGTGGTTACCCACAATGCACTGCTACTAAATATGCAAATTACCCCTTTTCCCCCTTGGTAAGCCAAGCAAGCATATAGCTTTAAATTTTACACAGTCATATCAAACCCACATGTAGACAGCCTGTTTCAGGCTTTTGGTCCTCTTCTGTACATGGCAGGGATTGATACGGCTGTATGAAATAGGGCTGGGACCAGTACAACAGAGTAACCAAGCAGCTCAAGGTGACCCAAACTACTAGGAATGTATAGGTGGGTAAAAGGGACCAAAAAGACCTCCTACTAAAAAAAAAAAGCAACGCTTGGTGTAATTTGCCTTCCTAACACAGAAGGAAATATGCAATAATTCAGCTACAAGTAAACATTTGTGGTTACCCACAATGCACTGCTACTAAATATGCAAATAATTCCTTTTTACCCTTAGTAAGCCGAGCAAGCATCCAGAGCCGCTGGTGTATAGCAAGCCTATAGCTTTAAATTTTACACAGCCATATCAAACCCACATGAGACAGCCTGTTTCGGGCTTTTGGTCCTCATCAGTGCATGGCAGGGATTGATAAGGCTGTATGAGATAGGGCTTAGACCAGTACAACAGAGTAACCAAGCAGCTCAGGGTGACCCAAACCAGTCGGAATGTATAGGTGGGTAAAAGGGACCAAAAAGACCTTCTACTAAAAAAAAATCAAAGCTTGGTGTAATTTGCTTCCTTAAAGCAGAAGAAAATCTGCAATAATTCAGCTATAAGTGAACATTTGTGATTACCCACAATACACTGCTAAGAAATATGTAAATTATTCCTTTTCACCCTTGGTAAGTCAAGCAAGTCTATAGCTTTAAGTTTTACACAGTCATATCAAACCCACATGTGATAGCCTATTTCAGACGATTGGTCCTCATCAGTACATAGCAGGAATTGACAAGGCTGTATGAGATAGGGCTTGGACCAGTACAACAGAGGAACCAAGCAGCTCAGGGTGACCCAAACTACTAAGAATGTATATGAGGATAAAAGAGACCAAAAAGCCCTCCTACTAAAAAAAAGCAAAGCTTGGTGTAATTTTCCTTCTTAAAACAGAAGCAAATCTGCAATAATTCAGCTATAAGTGAACATTTGTGGTTACCCACAATGCACTGCTACTGAATATGCAAATGATCCCTCTTTGCCCTTGGTTTGATATGACACTACTTCTTCTTGCTTGGACCAGCCCCTTCTTCTTGCTTGGACCGGCCCTGGGGGAAGGGCGCTACTTCTTCTTCTTGCTTGGACCGGCCCTGGGGGAAGGGCGCTACTTCTTCTTCTTGCTTGGACCGGCCCTGGGGGCAGGGCGCTACTTCTTCTTCTTGCTTGGACCGGCCCTGGGGGCAGGGCGCTACTTCTTCTTCTTGCTTGAAGGTTGAGGCACTTACTCTATTATATATATAGATTGTTTTTCCCTTGCTTACAATCTGCTCTGAATGATTCAGTATAGGGAATATCCTGGTGCTATAAACACTGTGCACCGTGGGTCCGTGGAGTTTAATTGGATTTTCAGAAGTACTTTGTTGTACCTTGTGCTGTGTTTCTGTTAGGAAGAGCCATTGGCATATTAATAGTTCCTACAGTCGTAGTAAGGAGCTTGGGGCCTATGGGGGCCCTCCTTGCTTCCTCCTTGCACATTAGCAGAGCAGTCAGCATTTGCCTGCTCCAGCACTGTTTCTGATCTTCTCTTCCTCCTGGCAGCCGCACGCTATATACTGTCACCTCTGGCTCCCAAGCCAAAGGATGGCCACATAGAGCAAGTGGCTGCCAGGAGGCACGTGTGTGTGGTGTTACTGTGCGCAATGAGGCAGGTTGACGTGCAGAGGGGTGATTTGCTGTAAGAGCAGTGTAGCTAGGTAGAAGAACTTCAGCTGCAACGCGAGGGAGCACTAGAAAGTGGCATCAGTAACATCTTTGCAGGGAGAGAAATTATAGTCAAGAACAGCATGTGATTTTGTTGGCCCACACAAGTGAGTGGGCTGCTCTGCATCTCCGTCGCTAAATACACCACCGACGGGATGCTTGGAGATTATGTGAGTAATGTGATGGCTCTGCTTATTTTTTTTGTCATTTTTGAAGAGAATCTGTACTCTAAAATTCTTACAATAAAAAGCATACCATTCTATTCATTATGTTCTCCTGGGCCACTCTGTGCTGTTTCTGCCACTCCCTGCTGCAATCCTGGCTTGGAATTGCCAGTTTTAGGCAGTGTTTACAAACAAGACATGGCTGCTAACAGCATGTGATAGGCTGAGAGTAGCTCAGTGTGTGACTCACACAGAGACTGCAGGGGGCCTAGAGAGGGTGTGTATAGCTTCTCCCTATCACAAGCAGAGCAGCACATTCCAGCCTGAGTGCCTGAGCCCGACAAAGCCAGAGGAAAGAAGATTAGATCATATAACAGAGATAATACAGCCACTGTGCAACTAGGAAAGGCTGCAGTAAGCCAGACCACATTAGAACAGGTATAGGAACTTATAGGATAGAAGAAATAAGGATGAAAATTTTGTTACAGAGTCTCTTTAAATACTTCTACCCCATACTTTTTGTTTTGTTATTTCCAAATGACCTAATTCCTTACACAATAGTGACCCTTCAATGAGACTTAATGTTACCCGCTTTACCTGTGTGTGCTTCTAAGCGATTGATATAGAACAATCACTGACTGATTGTTCTGACCCTACAATGTGTTGTTGTGGCGGTTTGTATTTAGATTGTGAGAGCTCCACTGTAGGTCAGTTAAAGGACCACTCCAGCAAAAAAAGTTAGCAGTTAAAATCTGACAGAACCAACAGGTTTTGGACTTGTCCATCACCTCATGGGGGTTTCTTTGTTTTCAAAGGTATTTCCTGAAAGCAATTTTCAAAGTCTAACTGACAAAATAGTGTGCAAGTGAGTAGGGAGGCTGGCTGATATCTTACTATTTCGGCAGTTAAACTGCCATTCAGGAAATTCTTTTGAAAACAAAGGAAAACCCAGGAATTCCCCATAAGGAGATGGACTAGTCCAAAACCTGTCGGTTCTGTCATATTTTATCTGCTTACTTTTTTCGCTGGAGTGGTCCTCCACTGTATAGAAAAAAGAATAATAATACACAAATGTAATGGTACATACCCAATAACTGAACATCACTGGCACCGTGGAGAGCACTTGTACATCCACTCCTGAAACAAGATAAAGTAAATTGGGGTTGATTCACTATAACAAATAGCGTGCCTTATCAGAGTTGACATGCCTTATCAGCGTTAAAATGTCTTATCAGAGTAGCATAGCGAGCGCTACGAACTTATGCCTGCTAATTGGCAATGACGAGAGCTCCACTCATCCTGCCCTGAGCCCCTGCGGGTCCAATTACTTTGAAGGACATTATCCCCGCACTTTGATTGGCCCAATAGGCTGCCTGTCACTTGACAGGAAACTTGATAGGCAGCCTGTTAGGCCAATCAAAGTGCGGGGATAATGTGCTTTAAAGTGATTGGACCCACAGAGGCTCAGGGCAGGATGAGTAGAGCGCATCGTCTTTGCCAATTAGCAGGCATAAGTTCGTAGCGCTCGCTATGCTACTCTAATAAGGCACATTAACTCTCATAAGACATGTTAACTCTCATAAGACATGTTAACTCTGATAAGGCATGCTATTTGTTATAGTGTATCAATCTCTTTATGTGGAACTCTTGCATAGGACAGAATGAAAACATAGAGAAATGCACCCTGTATGTATTTATAAAGTTTAGCCTGTCTAATCCCCCCCCCCTCATCTGTGACTAATCACAAGTTGTAATTCAATCTCTCAGCTGTGTCAGCTTACTGTCATGGCAGAGAAGCTAATTGGTAAATACAGGATGTTAACAATATGTCTGCTTCCATGAAAGCAGGAAGTAGACACACTGAATATTTATTGCAGGATTTGAATCAGCTGTAACAAAGAAATGTTTTTTCTTTAAAGGTTATTATACTGTTGCTGAAGCACGTGCAAGCCTCTAAATAAATTGGCTACTAAAGGGTTAAATCACTTGACAGCATGTTTCATTGCTGCTTCCGCTTCCTCTATGCCCCTTGGGGACAGAATGATGGCCTTATAAGTGACTCTCCTACTTCCAATGATTGAGTCAGCCAGATGACTAGACAGAGGTGCCTCAAACATGTGCTGCTATCTCATTTTGCCACTGATTACCCTGATGAAGCGGGAGTTGCCTCACGAAATGCATTGTTGTTTATGGCTGAAATAAAGCCTGTTTATAAATATTGATCCCTCAGGAAGTAAGTGTTTAGTTGCACTTCTCCTTTTTAGGTATAATTATTTGCTTTAATCGCTATTATTTTTAGGGTGCTTCTAAAGGCATTCAGTTTTTTGGGAAGGTCCTTTTTCCTGCAGCAGTGAGCGACCATCACTGGAGATCTGCAGATCCCAAGTGGAGACGGGATGAGGTCTCCATCAGTGTATATGGCTGGTTTCCCTTAGTAATACACCTTTTTCAAAGCTGGCCACACACGTTACAATTTTTCTGTTCGGTTTTACTGCTATTCGATGAAAACAAGCAGTTGTACAGAAAAATCAAAAGTTTTTTGGGGGGATTATGTATTTGTAATATGTGTGGCCAACTTAAAGAGAACCAGAGATGAAGCACCCTCTTGTATTTTACCTTATAAATCAGTGGGAACATGACAGTAAACACCTAATCTGCTCTTTGTTTCATTGTTCTCTGTTTAATCTGACTGTTATCACCTCTGATAAGAATCCCTGACTGAGCACTCAGTCTAGCTTTGCTACGGAAAGATTATAGCTGAGTCTGTCTTCTCTGGTGTCTTTTCAAGCCCAAGCCTGCCCCCTTGTGGCTCTGCTATAATGACTCAGCAATAATCATTCCCAGCAAAGCCAGATTGAATGCTCAGTCTGGGATTCTTATGATTGCTGATAACAGACACTTTTAGCAGTGAGGATGAAACAGAGAGCAGGGTAAGTGTTTTCTCTAATGTTCCCACTGATATACATGGTAAAATACACAAGGGTGCTGCGTCTCTGGTTCCCTTTAAGTAGTACAATTTATGTTTCAGTTTATACAGCGTACATTCCTCAGAGGCTCTCCGTTTTTTTTTCTATCATGCCCCAGAATTAACATTATACTACGGTTGAAGCAGCTACATATTGGCAAGGACTTCAATTACCTGTCTGATTCATTTCTTTTAATCTCACTTCAGGATTCCAGCAGTTGGGCTGCACCACTCGGAAAACGTTACCGTCCTTCAGCATTTTTGCCTCATCCTAAAGAATTGGAAGAGATAATATAGTTGAACAACGTTACTCTGGATGAAACAACGTTCACATGGATGAAACAACGTTACTACTGTGTTTCCCCTAAAGCAGATATTTTTGATACAGCTCAAAAGAATGGATGGGTCTGAATCAGGAAAGGTGTGGTCTATCAGGTAGAACACATTCCTTTCTTTCTCAGTCCATCCTAAGCACTGGCATGGATCTGGCCCTCCAGGCCTGGAGTTCGACACATATGCCCTAAAGTAAGACATTCCCTGAGAATAAGCCCTACCAGGAATTCCTAGCATGCTTGAAATATAAGACATCCCCTGAATGTAAGCCCTAGCAGCAGCAGCCCACATGACACCAGCAGGTCACGCTCAATACAAAGCCTGGATACAGGAAAGCAGCAGCATAATGTGAGTTCTTCAGTCCTGTATATGTGTGTCTTGCAATTTGTGTTTTTGCTGGAGGCAGCCCTCCTGATCTGTTGTAAAGTGATAAGCAGCAGCAGCTCTTCACCTCTTCCCAGCTTATCCTATGGTAGCTCTGGGGAGCCTGACTGAGAGTTCTCTGCAAGAAATAGGTCCATATGCAATTCACTTTTTCTCCTGAGTTTTCTCCTAAGTTATATTTTCATAAAATGCTTTCTAAGCCACCAGAAAGCAAAAAATACTAAAAATTAATGTTATAGCATTTTCTCAACCACCTTTTGGGTACTTTTTCAATTGTAAAATGCTGAAAAGTTAGTTTAAAAAGAAGATGAAAATCATCTCCTAGGAGATAACTCAGGTGAAAAAGTGAATTGCATATGGGCCATAGACTCTTAGGGTGCGTACAGACATGCGACTATAGTCGTTTGAAACGATCGTTACCGACGGCATTGCCCGACGATCGTTCGTAAAAAGTGCACAAACGATCATTAAAACGACCGACCAACGAGATATGTCGTTGGTAAAGAACGATCCATTCTGCCAGATCTTTTCCAACGACCATCGTTCAAAAAGTAATGTCTGTACAACGATCGGTCGTTGATCGTTCGTTCTCAAAGCTTTGCACATGCTCAAACAGTTCTTTTTGACACTTGTGTTTGAAATCAGTTTATACATCATGTTGCGCACGCAACGCTCGTTCCAAGATCGTTCGTATACGAACGACGTTCAAAGTAGCCTTTCTTCAAACGATCATCGGCCGATACCTCCTTTAACATCGTTCGTCGTTCAGAACGAACGATCGTTATCGTATGTCTGTACGTACCCTTACCCACGTAAACACCAGAATCAATTTCTTGCCACAAGCTCTGTGTTTGCTGCTTGTATTTCAGCATGACATGCAGTATATACATTTGGTATAGGAAAACTACCATTGTTTCCCCCAAAATAAGACATTTTTGAAAATAAGCCCTAGAACATCTTTTGGAGCAAAAGTTAATATAAGACAATAATGTCTTATTTTTGGGGAAACATGGTATTGATGAAACAATGTTACTATGGATGAAACGACGTTCACATGGATGAAACAACGTTCACATGGATGAAACAACGGTACTCTGGATGAAACAATGTTACTATGGATATAACATTGTTACCGTGGATGAAACAACGTTACTATGGATGAAACAGTGTTACTATAGATGAAACATTGTTACTAGGGATGACACAATAGTACTATGGATGAAACATTGTTACTATGGATGAATCAACGTTACTATGGATGAAACATTTTTACTTTGGATGAAACAATGTTACTATGTATATAACATTGTTACCGTGGATGAAACAACGTTACTATGGATGAAACAGTGTTACTATAGATGAAACATTGTTACTAGGGATGAAACAATGGTACTATGGATGAAACAACATTACTATGGATGAAGCAATGTTACTATGGATATAACATTGTTACCATGGATGAAACAACGTTACTATGGATGAAACAGTGTTACTATAGATGAAACATTGTTACTAGGGATGAAACAATGGTACTATGGATGAAACATTGTTACTATGGATGAAACATTGTTACTATGGATAAATCAACGTTATCCATATGCAGCCAACAGACCTGCCCAACTCTTCCGCACGGTTGACAGTCTCTGCAATCCATCTTGCAGGAAATCCAGCATCAGACCTTCACAGGAACTGTGCGAGAAATTTGCCCACTTCTTCTCAGACAAAGTCTCCTCCATACGATCTGCCATTCAATTCACAGCCCCAGAAACCCATGCAGAGCCATATAACAGGTGCAAAAATAGCCTACCACCATGGTCTGATTTTAAGGTAATCACTGAAAAAGACATCTTGGATATCCTCTCAAACCTTCGCCAGACTACCTGCGATCTGGACCCTGGCCCCACTAAGTTCATGTTGAAATGCCCTGAACTATTTACACCGGCATTCCACAAAATAGTCAACGGCTCCTTACAAGAAGGGTGGTTTCCCTCTACTCTGAAAGAAGCAATCGTCAGGCCTCTACTCAAGAAACCATCCTTAGACCCAGATGCTCTAAACAGCTACAGACCTGTCTCAAACCTCCCCTTTCTGGGAAAAGTTATTGAAAAGGCTGTCTACCTCCAACTTGAAGCCAGGCTCTCCAGAAACAACATCATTGACCCTCTTCAATCTGGTTTCAGGAAATATCACAGCTGTGAAACAGCCCTCACCCAGATTTGCAATGATCTGCTCATTGCAAGAGACAAGGGTCAATGTTCCATCCTGATTTTGCTCGACCTCTCAGCGGCTTTTGACACAGTCGATCATGAAATCTTACTCAACAGGCTACAAGAGTACTGTGGCATAGATGGCATTGTTCTCCGGTGGTTCAACTCCTTCCTGGCTGGCAGAACACAAAGGGTAGCCTTAGGGCCCTTCCTCTCCAACCCTGTACCACTAAAATACGGTGTACCTCAGGGCGCAATATTATCCCCTTTACTGTTCACCATATACATGCTGCCACTTGGAGAAATCATACAAAAACATGGCCTGACATATCATTGCTATGCTGATGACACCCAGCTATATTTGTCATTCAAACCTGACGTCACAGACCCTACTCCACAAATAAACGCATGCTTAGCTGAGCTTCAGGAGTGGATGAATAATAATTGGCTAAAACTTAATGCTGACAAAACAGAGGTTCTTGTTATCGAGGACCAGGGCTCAACAGCAAAGCAGCTCCAGTCTCAACCAACACCGCTAAGGATAGGGAGCTCAGACCTGAACAACTCAGACTGTGTGCGCAGCCTGGGAGTACTGATTGATGGGAAATTAAGCTTCAGGAATCAAATCTCAGCTGTTGTGAAACATTCCTTCTTTCACCTAAGGAATATTGCAAAGATTAAACACCTAATTCCTTCAGAGGATCTTCCAACCCTAGTTCATGCCTTCGTCACATCAAGGTTAGACTACTGCAACGTCCTCTACACAGGCCTGCATAAGAAAGACTTACGCCGCCTGCAATTAGTACAGAATGCCGCCGCAAGGCTGTTAACGAGCCAACCCCGCCATTGCCACATAACACCAACCCTGAGCTCACTCCACTGGCTACCGATAAAATGGAGAATTCTGTTTAAGATTGGCTTACTGACATTTAAATCCTTGCACAATCTGGGCCCTGGATACCTGAAGGACTTGTTGCAACTACATCACACCCCCCACAATCTTAGATCAAAAGGACGTAACACCTTGGTCACCCCCAGAGTCCACCTCAAAACCTTTGGAGACAGAGCCTTTTGTCATGCTGCCCCTACACTTTGGAACTCCCTGCCACACCCAATCAGGACAGCCCCATCCCTGGAAACATTTAAGTCTAAACTGAAAACCTACCTTTTCAGTCTGGCATTCATGAACATCTGACTATCTCCTCTGTAACACAACCCAGCCTGAAACCCTGTATTAATCTGAGACACAACTATGCGCTTTGAGTCCTATGGGAGAAAAGCGCTTTACAAATGTTATTGTATTGTATTGTATTATTGTATGCATGGAACATTTTTACTTTGGATGAAAAAAAACATTACTATGGATGAAACAATGTTACTCTGTGCGCAGCAGTCAAAGCCAAACCTATTACCTTTGCAGGTCATGTAACACATGTGCTGTGCTATGTTATTGATTGATTTATGGACAGGGCCAGATTTCTGGAAAGGCCACAAACAGCTGCAGACCAATGGCGCATCTGGACATGAAAGAAGGGTTGCTACATATGAAAGAGGAGGCTGAAAATGGGGATCAACACATGGAAAAGGGAAGCTGATGCCCAAGGGAGCTGTTTATGAAAGAGAAGAGCTGCTGTACATAGATGATTGATATACATATGGAAAAGGAGTCTGCACATGGAATGGGAGGGGCACTGCAGCAGCACATAAAAGAGTTGCCACAACATACTTGGCCTAAGGGGACAAAAAAATAAATAAATGCGGCCTTGTTTATGGGGCAAGAGCAATGGTTTATTAAATGATGCAGTCGGAGACTGAATGCATGTGCTATTGTCATACTTTACTTCTGGGAAGTTATGTTAGCAGTGCACAGAATGTAAATGGCCATTAGGTGGTGCTGTTTAGCTGTTGACTTTGCTCCATAGGTACAGATTGCCAGATTGCCCAGCAAGCTCATGGTGAAGCAGAACTTCTTGGAGTCTGCAAGGGTCTTAAAAAGGACCAAAATAAGAAGGACAAATTCTGTTTTGTATTGCTGCATAGGCCATGGTACTCTAGCAGAGTAAGGCCCCAGTCACACCTTTCAGCCCACATTTCGCACTTTGTTGGTCACTTACTTCACAAGCAATCCTATGGAAATCCTTGCACTGCAGCGATTGTGGAGCATTTGCCATTTCTGTTGATCACAAACATTCTGCATTCCGCAGTTTCCCATGATTGCTGCACAATTCTCACTCACTAGAATGTAGATACTGAGATTGAGGTTGGGTAGATACAGTAGTGGTATTGTGCTGAGTTCACAGAGGACATAGGGAGCAGAGTTAGGACCAGTTCATATGGCTTGCGGCCAGCCTCTCATTTAAATGCCTATGGAACAGGAAAGCATTTGGCATCGGTTCCCGCAGTTCCGTCATTGTGTTGCATTTTGAGCCCCTTTGGAAATACAGAACATCGAATGCAACTGACCCTAAAAGCTAAATACAGCATCCTGAAAAATGCAACCGACAAGAACACTCGCGCAGCCGACGGTAAATGTATTGAGATGAACGCTTCTATTTATTTGAATGCGGATGGCAGTGGATCCGGGCGCTAAACGACAGGGGCAGACCGTCCATCTAAACTGATCATTAAAAGGAACCTGAAGTAAGATGGATATGGAGGCTGCCATGTTTCTTTCCTTTTAACCACTTGAGGACCTCGGTGTTAAACCCCCCTAAAGACCAGGCCATTTTTCATACATTTGGCCACTGCACCTTTAAGGCCTCACTGCAGGGTCGCACAACTCGGCACACCAGAGATTTCCCCCCAAGCCCCCCCACCCTTTCTTTCTCTCCACCAAGAGAGCTCTCTGCTGGTTGGGTCTGATCTCTCCCCCAATGTTGTTTTTTTTTTTTTTTTTTTACAAATATTTTTCTTTTTTCTTTCTTTCTTTTTCTTTTTTTTTTTTTTAAATAAAAATGCCTATTTTTCTTTTATTTTTAATACCCTCCCTCCCTCTATCAGCCTATCAGGTCAATCGGCATGGAGCAGTCGGCAAGAAGTTAAACCATACCATTTGACTGGCAGACCTGGCAGATGCCGAGCCCCCGTGTATAACGGTGACTGCTGCAAGGAATTGGAGCTAAAAGGGACTCAGTGGCCGGCAAATGGGAGGCTGATCTGTCCTGCAAGTGCGTAGTGGGAAAGAGGCCAAATGGTGCCCATACATGGTACAATAAAAACGTACAATTTTCCTGTTAATTCGACTAAAACTAACAAAGTGAGTGAAAGTCAAAAATAATCTTTTTTTTTTTCTATCAAGAAAAACAAATGATTATCCCGTTTTTTTTCAATAAAAATCCGATCGGACATGTTGGAAAAATCTTTATATTCGCTGTAACTGATTAAACAAAATTATCTAATCGGAAAAAAAAAATTGTACCATGTATGGGCACCATAAGTGAGACTACCAGGGTGGAGGGACTGAATGACAGAGAAGGACTGTGAGGTTCTATCCAGCTTAGTGCTTGGAATAGAAGTCATACACCGATGTGGTGAGGCACCTGTACTGTAGCCCTGGGACAGTGAACAGCTAGTCACAATTAGTGTTGGGCGAACAGTGTTCGCCACTGTTCGGGTTCTGCAGAACATCACCCTGTTCGGGTGATGTTCGAGTTCGGCCGAACACCTGACGGTGCTCGGCCAAACCGTTCGGCCATATGGCCGAACTAAGAGCGCATGGCCGAACGTTCCCCGAACGTTCGGCTAGCGCTGTGATTGGCCGAACGGGTCACGTGGTTCGGACCCGAACGCGCTCTGATTGGCCGAACTGTCACGTGGTTCGGGTAAATAAATACCCGAACCACGTCATATCTCCGCCATTTGTCTGTGGGTTTAGCTTTGGGTAGGCAGGCAGGGTAGTTCGCGCTCCAGCCACGCTAGCCAGGGTCCCCCCCAGTCATTGTGTGTCACTGCTGGGAACAGTAGTACACCGCTCGTTCAGCCACACTATATAGCATTCTGTGTACTGTTCTGTGTCTGCTGGGAACAGTGGTACACCGCTCGTTCAGCCACACTATATAGCATTCTGTGTACTGTTCTGTGTCTGCTGGGAACAGTGGTACACCGCTCGTTCAGCCACACTATATAGCATTCTGTGTACTGTTCTGTGTCTGCTGGGAACAGTAGTACACCGCTCGTTCAGCCACACTATATAGCATTCTGTGTACTGTTCTGTGTCTGCTGGGAACAGTAGTACACCGCTCGTTCAGCCACACTATATAGCATTCTGTGTACTGTTCTGTGTCTGCTGGGAACAGTAGTACACCGCTCGTTCAGCCACACTATATAGCATTCTGTGTACTGTTCTGTGTCTGCTGGGAATAGTGGTACACCGCTCGTTCAGCCACACTATATAGCATTCTGTGTACTGTTCTGTGTCTGCTGGGAACAGTAGTACACCGCTCGTTCAGCCACACTATATAGCATTCTGTGTACTGTTCTGTGTCTGCTGGGAACAGTAGTACACCGCTCGTTCAGCCACACTATATAGCATTCTGTGTACTGTTCTGTGTCTGCTGGGAACAGTGGTACACCGCTCGTTCAGCCACACTATATAGCATTCTGTGTACTGTTCTGTGTCTGCTGGGAACAGTGGTACACCGCTCGTTCAGCCACACTATATAGCATTCTGTGTACTGTTCTGTGTCTGCTGGGAACAGTAGTACACCGCTCGTTCAGCCACACTATATAGCATTCTGTGTACTGTTCTGTGTCTGCTGGGAACAGTAGTACACCGCTCGTTCAGCCACACTATATAGCATTCTGTGTACTGTTCTGTGTCTGCTGGGAACAGTAGTACACCGCTCGTTCAGCCACACTATATAGCATTCTGTGTACTGTTCTGTGTCTGCTGGGAATAGTGGTACACCGCTCGTTCAGCCACACTATATAGCATTCTGTGTACTGTTCTGTGTCTGCTGGGAATAGTGGTACACCGCTCGTTCGCCACTGTATAGCATTGTGCTCTGTGTCGCTGCTGGGAATAGTGGTACACCGCTCACCCGTCACTGTATAGCATTGTGCTCTGTGTCGCTGCTGGGAATAGTGGTACACCGCTCACCCGTCACTGTATAGCATTGTGCTCTGTGTCGCTGCTGGGAATAGTGGTACTGTATAGCATTTCTGTACTGCCACTGTACTGCTGCCAGTCAGCGTGTACTGTAAGGATAAGTGAAATGAGGAAGAAATCCGGTGAAAGAGGGAGGGGCAAGGGAAGAGGTGTTTCCCCTGACGGTTCACGTACAGGCCACAGGGGAGCACCCAAGAAAACCCACTCAATACCGCCCATGTTGTCCAGGACAACAACCCTCACAAATCCAAAAGAACAGGACCAGATAATTACTTGGATGACCTCTCAAGCGTCCAGCAGTGGGTTAAGCAGCACCAGCACATCACGCACGAGGTCCGAGTCCTCAGCCAGTTACAAGGAGCCAGTGGGCACAAAGCTGACACAACCGGCAGCGACACCACGCACACAACTGCCAGATAACCAGTCCGATGAATTACCTCAGGACACAATGGGGTATTCGCAGGAGCTATTCCCAGCCCAACAAACTTCCACCTTTCAAAGGTCAATGGAGGAACAGCCAGAAATGTTGTGCCTGGATTCACAACCGTTAACTGTGGGAAATGCACCGCGCACTGAAATACAAGGCGAGTCCGAAGAGGACTCGGAAACCCAAATCCCAGAGCAATTTGGGCAGGAGGGGTTGCAATTGCAGGAGGTCGGCCGACAAGATCTGGAAGACGACGTTGGAGTGTGCTGCGCAGAGGTTGTTGTGGGGAGCTCTACTCCACGGCGGTGGCCCACAATGACATATGACGAGTTTGAGGAGATGGAAGAGGAGGGTATGGACAATGTGGACAGAGACCCAGATTTTGTTTGTGAACGAGAACATCGCCGTCGTAGCAGCAGCACAGATGAGTCTGTTGAAGAACACACTGCTGCACGAGTTCGCCTTGTGCCACAAGGTAGGCGGCGCGCAATTTCAGGCACCACAAGCGTGGAAGTTCAAGTGAGAGGCAAAAGAGGAGCAAACAGAAATCGCCAGCAAGGAGGCAGGTGCTCCAAAGTCTGGGCTTTCTTTGAAGACTGCACTGAGGATGTTACCATGGCGATTTGCAAGGTGTGCAAGACCCGCCTGAGCAGGGGGAAAAATATTAACAACCTCTCCACCACCAGCATGAGCCGTCACATGCTATCCAAACATCCCACTCTTTGGGCAAACGCGTCAGGACAGGGTACCAGAAACAACACTGCCTCCCTTGGGTTCACCAGACTCACCACCAGACCCGCCTCAGCAGCAGCAGTAGCCCAGCCATTGCGTGGTTCACAACATTCACAAACATCAGACGACGCTGACACTGTCACTTTCCGGAGTAGTGCTCTTGAGGTCTCCCAGTGTTCATCAAACACAACAACCAACAGCCCTTCCGTGTGCAGCGCTACGGTTCAGTTGTCTGTGTCGGAGATGTTTGAGCGCAAGAGGAAATTGCCAGCAAATGACCCCCGGGCCGTGGCAGTAACAGCCAGCATAGCCAAGCTTCTGGCCTGCGAAATGCTGCCATATCGATTGGTGGAGACAAACAGCTTCAAGGGCATGATGTCAGTGGCCATCCCACGTTACGTGGTTCCCAGCCGCTACCACTTTGCACGCTCTGCAGTGCCTGAGTTGCATGAGCACGTGGTCAGCAAAATAACCCGAAGCTTGAAGAATGCCGTTGCCTGCAAGGTTCACCTCACCACTGACACCTGGACGAGTGCGTTCGGCCAGGGTCGATACATCTCCCTTACCGCGCACTGGGTGAACCTTGTGGAGCCTGGCAGCGATTCCTCACCTGCTACGGCACGGGTGTTGCCCACGCCACAAACAGCTGCACCGCCGTCCCTCCCACTGGATAACAGCAGCACCTACCTCTCTGACTCCTTCTCCTCCAACGCATCTCAAAGCTGTACCTCATCCGGAAACGCTAACCCAGCAGCAGTAGGATCGTGGAAGCAGTGCAGCACAGCTGTTGGCATGCGTCAGCAAGCGTTGCTGAAGCTAATCTGCCTTGGGGATAAGCAGCACACAGGGGAGGAAATTTGGAGGGGAATAAAGGAACAGACGGATTTGTGGCTGGCACCGCTGGACCTGAAACCGGGCATGGTTGTGTGTGATAATGGGAGTAATCTCATTCGCGCTTTAAGGTTGGCTAAGCTGACACACATCCCTTGCCTGGCGCACGTGATGAACCTAGTAGTTCAGCGGTTCCTGAGGACATACCCAGGCGTGCCCGATCTGCTGTTGAAGGTGCGTCGAGTGTCCAAACATTGTAGAAATTCCAGTACTGCTTCGGGGGCACTCGCCAAGATGCAGGAGCGCTTCAATCTCCCCCACCATCGCTTGCTGTGTGATGTCCCTACGCGCTGGAATTCTACGCTGCACATGCTAGCCCGCTTTTGCGAGCAGAAGAGTGCAGTGGTCCAGTACATGACGGCGCAGTACCGAGGCGCATCCGGCCAGCTGCCAAGCTTCTGTGGATCCGATTGGGCCAACATGTTGGACCTCTGCCAAGTCCTCCAAAATTTTGAGCAATCCACGTTGCTTGTGAGCAGTGACAACTCTTCAGTCAGCATTACCATACCACTGCTGTGTTTACTGAAGAGGTCGATGTTAAAAATCAAGGAAACAGCTGTCATGATGCAACTGGGGGAATCTGAAGGAGAAAACGATCAGCGTGATGGTACCAACATCAGGCCATCCGCCTCAGGGAACGCTGGCCCCAGCAGCTATGACGAAGAAGAGGAGGAGGAACAGCTGGAGTTGGAGCAGGAATTTCATGCCACCACTGACGAGGGCCAGAGCGGTGCACGTTGGACTTCCACAATTCAACGCGAATGGTCAGCAGAAGCAGACCAGGAGGAAGGTGACGACTATGATGCATCACAACAACTATCACAACGCTCACAAGAGGATGATGAGGATTCTGGTAGGACTCTGGCACACATGGCTCAATTCATGCTAGACTGCATTGAACGTGACCCACGCATTGTGCGCATTCTGGACAACACCAATTACTGGGTTTATACCCTTCTGGATCCACGGTACAAACACAATGTTCCAAAACTGCTTGAAGAAAGAGTCAGACAGGTCAAAATGGAAGAATACCAGCAGGCCCTTGTGGAGACTTTAGAGAGGAGATTGACATCCTCCCCCTCCTCTAGCCAGTTGTACGCAGACAGACTGACTTCCGCAAACCCAGGACGACCAGGAGGGCAGCAAACAACGCAAGCCGCAGCTAGTACCCAAAAGGGAATGGTATCGGCAGTGTCCTTGGAGTGGGAAAATTTTCTGACACCCATGCAGCCGCAGCCCACTGAACAGCAAGCGTGCAGATCCACCTCCAACACCGATCGCCTGGAGAAGATGGTCAAGGACTACATGTCAGATGGCGTAGCTGTGTCGAACCATCCATCTGCACCCTTCAACTATTGGGTATCGAAGCTAGACACCTGGCACGAACTGGCAATGTACGCAATAGAGGTGCTGGCTTGCCCGGCAGCCAGCGTTATGTCGGAACGCTGTTTCAGTGCTGCCGGAGGCATCGTCACAGATCGGCGTATCCGCCTCTCTACAGAAAATGCAGACCGTCTGACTCAAATTAAAATGAATCAATCCTGGATTGGAAATGACTACGCAACACTCCAGGACCCCAACCAAGTAACATGACCAATGAACATCTGGGATGGTGTTGCGTTTCCGGGCCCTGTTTATTGAACCTCTCATCTGTATTACATTTATGACTGCATGGCGGCAAAAAGCATTGCTGCTATATCCGCACGCTTTTTGTCCACATGCAAGGCCTGGGTTGTTGTGTCTCACAAAGCGTGGCCTTCTCCTCCTGCGCCTGCTCCTGTTCCATCACGTCTGCTGCTGCTGGGTTAGCGTTGCCGCGTGGTCCCTGTTTATTGAACCACTTATCTTTATTACATTTATGACTGCATGGCGGTACAAAGCATGCTATCCGCACGCTTCTTGCCCTCATGCAAGGCCTGGGTTGTTGTGTCTCACAAAGCGTGGCCTTCTCCTCCTGCGCCTGCTCCTGTTCCATCACGTCTGCTGCTGCTGGGTTAGCGTTGCCGCGTGGTCCCTGTTTATTGAACCACTTATCTTTATTACATTTATGACTGCATGGCGGTACAAAGCATGCTATCCGCACGCTTCTTGCCCTCATGCAAGGCCTGGGTTGTTGTGTCTCACAAAGCGTGGCCTTCTCCTCCTGCGCCTCCTCCTGTTCCATCACGTCTGCTGCTGCTGGGTTAGCGTTGCCGCGTGGTCCCTGTTTATTGAACCACTTATCTTTATTACATTTATGACTGCATGGCGGTACAAAGCATGCTATCCGCACGCTTCTTGCCCTCATGCAAGGCCTGGGTTGTTGTGTCTCACAAAGCGTGGCCTTCTCCTCCTGCGCCTGCTCCTGTTCCATCACGTCTGCTGCTGCTGGGTTAGCGTTGCCGCGTGGTCCCTGTTTATTGAACCACTTATCTTTATTACATTTATGACTGCATGGCGGTACAAAGCATGCTATCCGCACGCTTCTTGCCCTCATGCAAGGCCGGGGTTGTTGTGTCTCACAAAGCGTGGCCTTCTCCTCCTGCGCCTCCTCCTGTTCCATCACGTCTGCTGCTGCTGGGTTAGCGTTGCCGCGTGGTCCCTGTTTATTGAACCACTTATCTTTATTACATTTATGACTGCATGGCGGTACAAAGCATGCTATCCGCACGCTTCTTGCCCTCATGCAAGGCCTGGGTTGTTGTGTCTCACAAAGCGTGGCCTTCTCCTCCTGCGCCTGCTCCTGTTCCATCACGTCTGCTGCTGCTGGGTTAGCGTTGCCGCGTGGTCCCTGTTTATTGAACCACTTATCTTTATTACATTTATGACTGCATGGCGGTACAAAGCCTGCTATCCGCACGCTTCTTGCCCTCATGCAAGGCCGGGGTTGTTGTGTCTCACAAAGCGTGGCCTTCTTCTCCTCCTGCGCCACCCTCCTCCTGTTCCATCACGTGTGCTGCTGCTGGGTTAGCGTTACCGGTCCCTTTTCCTGGAACCTCTTATATGTATTACATTTATGACTGCATGCCGACAAAAAACATGTTACCTGTGCAAAGAAAACAGACATTTCCCGCATTTAAAAGACAGTTTTCCCTTTGAAACTTTAAAATCGATTTTCTCAAAAACTATAAGCTCTTTTTGCTAATTTTTTTTTCCTCTTGTACCCACTCCCAAGGTGCACATACCCTGTAAATTTGGGGTATGTAGCATGCAAGGAGGCTTTACAAACCACAAAAGTTCGGGTCCCCATTGACTTCCATTATGTTCGGAGTTCGGGTCGAACACCCGAACATCGCGGCCATGTTCGGCCTGTTCGGCCCGAACCCGAACATCTAGATGTTCGCCCAACACTAGTCACAATAGCATTTATTGAAATGGACCTGAACTCTTGCACAAGACAGAAGGAAAACAGAGAAATGCACCCTGTATTTATTTAGAGAATTTAGCCTGTCTACTTCCCCCTCATCTGTGACTAATCCCAACTGTAATGCTGGGCATACACGGGTCAATCCGGCAGCCGATTAGCCGCCAGATTGTCTCCCACCGCGTCCCCGCTCGTCCGCGAGTGCACCCGGATCGATTCCCGCCGGTGCTTCTTCTCTTCCGCTCGATTCTCTGCTTTTGTCCGCCCGCGGGTATTCGAGCGCGGAATCGATCCCCGGGGTGATCGGACACATCGGATATTATCAATCGAGCCATCAGCGGCTCGATTGATAAGGAACAAACTGACCGTGTATGCCCAGCATAAGAAGATGGTCTGCACTTGTCTGTCCACTTGAACTCGTGACTTTATTAAGGACGTATCCAGCAACACAAAGCCGACATGTTTTGGACCAAAGGGTCTACTCATGGCTAAAAGGTACACCACTGCACACCTAATATATATATATGTGTGCATACACACCCCGCCCAAAAAATGAGAGGGGTGACGAGGAGGATCCTGCTGCACTCCACCCACGGTAGAGGCAGAGTGATTCCCCTCAGATTTCATGTACAGTCATCTAAAATCAAGGAAGACAACATAGCAATACATGTACAAGTCTAAAAACATAGACAATAAGTGTTAAAAGATAAAAGGCACACCTCATCAGGGACAAAAATATAACGGTTATCACCATATATTCCCTAGCATATGACTGAGAGAGCAACAAGGAATCCATAAGGGGGAGAGAAAAGAGAAGTAGAACATATGTACAAAAAAGGGGGCAGAGTAACCCTTTAATGGGTAACAAGGGCCAAATCCCATCGTGAATTCAAACCCAATGGGGCCCTAGTACCCAGCTTAAAAATCCAGAGGGCTTCCAAAGCCAGCAAGCACCTATACTGGTCACCCCCTCTCTGAGAAAAACGTACACGTTCCAAACCGTGAAAGGTAAAGGAGGACATATTGCCCTGGTGTACACAGAGAAAGTGTTTAGCCACATTCGAAATATTGTGACATAACCAAGAGGGCCCCCTATAGTGCTCGCTGATCCTGGGCACAAAGTGGTCTGGTGGTGCACCACATATACTGGAGCGCACACTCCCTACATGTAATCAGGTACACCCAGAGCCGGATTTGTACTCTTTACTGCCCAACGCCAATGTCACCAGCCACCCCCCTTCAGTATAGGTAGCGAGATGATCCCTCCCACCTTCCCTCCTGTATAGGTAGCCAGATGACCCCTCCCCCTTCCCTCCAGTCAGGGCCGGGCCGAGGCAGAGGCTGGAGAGGCTCCAGCCTCAGGGTGCAGTGTAGGAGGGGGCGCACAATTCATTCAGCTGTCATTCCCAATTGTGTTTGAAGCAGAAAGAAATAAGAAAAGGGCATACATGGCAGTGACTGCAAGCCAGATAACTAGAGATTAAGGTGTTGGGGAGGTTGGGGGCCCTGGGGCACCTAGTAGTCTAATAGCAATCAGTGTGTGAAGGCTGGGGTGGGAGGGATGGGGGGGGGGGCGCACTTTGGTGTCTCAGCCTTGGGTGCTGGAGGACCTTGTCCCGCCTCTGCCTCCAGTATAGGTAACCTGATGAGACCTTCCCCTCATTCCCTCCAGTATAGGTAGCCTGATGAGACCTTCCCCTCATTCCCTCCAGTATAGGTAGCCTGATGAGACCTTCCCCTCCTCCTCCACTGTAGGTAGCCTGATAACTCCCTTAATCCCTCCCTCTCCCCCTCCCCCCCCTCCTTTCAGTACAGCTCTCCTACACACCGCAGCAGCCATCAGTGTCACTCACTTCTCTGCTCGTCTCCATTGCAGAAGCGTGCTCTTCCCCACTGTCTCCAATGCTGCCCAAGTCCGTAGCCGCACACAACGCCAACGTGCTCAGAGAGCAAGGTGGTCGCTGCACAGGTGGCTGGCAGCAGGGAGATCAGGCGCTTGCCTGAGCTTCCTGCATTTCAGCATTTGCAAACTTGCAAATGATGTACCAGTTTAGTCTGCGGCTTTGGTGCCCCTGCTCCTGTGGTGCCCTAGGCCACAGCCTAGGTGGCCTAAGCCTAAATCCGGCCTTGGGTACACCACATATGTGGAATTACAATTTATGAACTGTCTGATAGGGAATGTGCGCCCGTTGGAGGTGGACACTGCTACCCCTGTTTTTTCATGTACCCCACAATAATTACACCTGGAAACACCACATCTATAGGAACCCACTAGATTAAGCCACGTAGGAGCACTAGGCCTGGATTAAAATAAAAAGGGAAACAGAGAAATGCACCCTGTATTTATTTAGAGAATTTAGCTTGTCTCCCCCTCATCTGTGACTAATCACAACTGTAATTGGATCTCTCAGCGAATTTGTAAACACAGGATGTTAAACCTATGTCTGCTTACATGAAAGCAGGAAGTAGACACTGCAGATTTATTGCAGGATTTATATCAGCTATAACAAAGAATTGTTTTCCTTTAAAGGTTATTATGCTGTTGCTTATCTTTTAGAAGCAGAGAGGAAGTTCTGAGTACAGGTCCACTTTAAAGAAACCTGAGTGTTTTGTTCCTCTTGCCTGCGGCAATGTAACACAGTTTTGTCTTTATAACCTTGATTGATGGCGCCGTGCCTGGACTGAAAATTCAATCAGGGAGAGAGATGCTTCAGTGAATGATGAGATTTAGATGGGAATACACGACCGGCAGTCTACTTCGGTCAAGAGGCCGCAATCCAGGCGACGCGGCTGAAAGAACGGTCGCAGTTTTAACAAGGTGCAATAGAAGCAAAACACAGGTCTATTTATAGTGGCAGCTCTGATCTAGATGCAGGATGAGGGGAAGATCCATCGTACCTGGACCACCTATAAACGGATAGAGACGTATCTTATTCTGAAGGGGTCTGCCTGATTTATGGACAGGGCTGATAGTGGCTGGGTAGCAAATGCATAATACAAAAGAAAACCATGAGTATAGAAGGAGCACAAGGGAAGGAGAAGAGGCACCCAGGGGTGTGATAAAACAGAGTTGAAAAAAATTAGGTGGCTTACCTCAATGAAGACAAATTTATATAACAAATTAATTTTATTATGCACTGGCAACGCGTTTCGTGGGTTTGTACCTACTTCCTCAGGCCGATTATAGTGCCAAAGGGTGCTTGCAGCCAAAAATTGAGCGCCTCTGTACAGTGCCGTATGTAAGGAGCTGAGAGCCCCGATGCAAGTTTTACAATGGGCCCCCCCAAGCACTGTCTACATAACAATTGATACAGCGCAATATCTGCCAATGCAACTACAGTGTCAGAGGTGCAAGAGGATGGGAAACAGTTTGTTAATGATTACCACTATTCAAAGTATCTATAGAAGTGATTATTATGAGCACAGGACCAATAGAGCGCTAATACTGCAGTTCAGAGAGGCCCCCTCGGGGCTCCAATGCGGTCGCTACCTCGGCACCCCTATTGCTACGCCCCTGCCTCTGCCTCTATAGAAGTAGCAACCAATGTTTGAAAATAACTGATTGGTCATGCTTGGGCGTCAGGGGTCGTTAAAGGTCCGAGAGGATGGATCCTTAATGACGCCCAATGCCCGAGCAGGACCAATCGGTGGTCGCTGTACACAAAGATCATCAACTGAAACGAACGGTTATCGCATATCGCATATAATTACGTACCTTAATGTTTACAGGCCTATCCTTAGATCACACGTATCAAACTTTGGCCAGATCTGGCCCTCAGAGCCATCAAATTTGGCCGCCAAGTGGTTTCCCCACTTTGCATTATGTTTGGCTTACTCTAGACCACCAGGGATGCTATGTTGGAGGTAAAGCCCGAGATCAACAGGGAAGCCATATGGGGGAGGGGGGGGAAGCACTAGACAGCAGGGAGTTGTAAAGGGAAGGGAGGGGGTCACTAGACAGCAGGGAACTGTATAGGGGAGGGGGGGGGGGTCACTAAACACCAAGGAACTGTATAGTGCAGGGAGGGTGCCACAAGACAACAGGGAACTGTATGGGGAGGGATGACCACTAAACACCAGGGAACTTTATAGGGCAGGGAGGGTGCCACAAGACAACAGGGAACTGTATGGGGAGGGATGACCACTAAACACCAGGGAACTGTATAGGGCAGGGAGGGTGCCACAAGATAACAGGGAACTGTATAGGGGAGGGAGGACCACTAGACACCAGAGAACTGTATAGGGGAGGGATGACCACTAGACACCAGGGAACTTCGTAGGTGAGGTAAGAGGCATTAGACACCAGGGAACTGTATAGGGGAGGGCCACTAGACACCAGGGAGCTGTATAGGGGAGGGAGGACCACTAGACACCAGGGAACTGTATAGGGGAGGGAGAACCGCTAGACACCAGGGAACTGTATAGGGGAGGGAGGATCGCTAGACACCAGGGAACTGTATAGGGGAGGGAGGACCACTAGACACCAGGGAACTGTATAGGGGAGGGAGGACCACTAGACACCAGGGAACTGTATAGGGGAGGGCCACTAGACACCAGGAAACTGTATAGGGGAGGGCCACTAGACACCAGGGAACTTTATAAAAAGGGGGGGGGGGCACTAGACATTGAAGACTTGGTCTCATTGTTCAATTTTGGCCCACTTTGTATTTCAGTTTGACATCCCTGTTTGACATACAGGACATCATTTTGTTTCCTGTATTTACATGGCTTTCTGAAAGTCGCCGCGAGAAGAAGCTACCGCCATTAGCCTCGACAAGTGTCAAGCACCAGGGAACTCGCCTTAATTAAAGGAATAAAATCCATGTGTGTGTGTGTATGTGAGCGCAGACAAGACAATTCATTAGTCTCCAAACTAGAGTGAAGTGTCTCCGTCTTGACGCGGAAGCGGCACAAATGTCCTCGTGAGGATATTCGTCTTTACCCGTGCATAGCTGAAAGGCTGGCCGTGGTTACCATGGCAACCCTCGCCTTCGATATCTCTGTTCCCCAACTTGATTAACGCAACCTCTTCCTCTCATGATACGGGTCTTAAATGTCAGCGGCGCCAGAACGTGCTTATAAATCGTTCCAGAAATATAAAAACAACTCCTCTCTTTGCCGCCGAGTTTCACGGAGCCGCTTCCAAGGATTACATCTGAGGCGCTGCCAATGCGATCTGCCACAGTATAGAAACACGTTGTTAAAGATGATCCTCCAGAAGCCTAGAAAATGCTGATCTGCGGAGCTAATTATTTCCTTCCTGTAGTAGCAAGGACCGCTAACAATTGCAAGTTGTCACACCTGTTTGTCCCCCCCCCCCCCCCCCCCCGAGACACACGTAACAGACGGACAGACACAACTGACAGTTTTTGGACTAGTCCATCTGCTCATGGGGGATTCTCCGGGTTTTCTTTGTTTTTAAAAAACATATCCTGAATGGCAGTTACTAAGTCTAACTGACAAAATAAAAATAATTTATATTGCTAGATCGCAAGAAAATTTCGCAGCACCACAATTTGCTGTGATATTTTCCTACTACACAATTCAGGCACATGGGGGAGGTGGGGGGCTCTGGGTGCCCCCTTTTTAAAAAGCTTAAATAAAAAGACCCCTTTGACTGCGCAAAGGAAGCCCCACCCATAACTGTGATAAGCTCTGCCCACCCGTGGGAAGCCCCACCAGGAACACTTCAGAGTGAAGAGGCTTTGGACAGGAATCTTAGTGTGGCCATTCCGTCAGCTGTGTGTGAGCAAGTAAGATGGTGTCTCCCTAACGGCCGCACCCACTGTAAATTCTCCCTCCTCAAGCACCCACAGTGACCTCTCCCGCCAACAGCACCCACAGTGACCTTTCCCTCTCCCATCAGCACCCCTCCTGTCCCCAGCAGCACCCACAGGGACATCCCACCCCAAAAGCAGCACCTACAGTGACCTCTCCCAAAAGTCAACAGTGACTTCTCCCTCCTACAGCAACCACACTGACCTCTACCTCCCCCAACACTCACAGTGACCTCTTCATCTCCCAGCACCCACAGTGACCTCCCCTTCCTCCAGCACCCACACTGACCTTTTCCTCCCCCAGCAGCACCCCTCCTGTCCCCAGCAGCACCCACAGGGACATCCCACCCCAAAAGCAGCGCCTACAGTGACCTCTCCCATCGCCAGCAACCACACTGACCTCTACCTCTCCCAACACTCACAGTGACCTCTTCCTCCTCCAGCACCCACACTGACCTCCCCTTCCTCCAGCACCCACAGTGACCTCTCCCAAAACCCAACATCCACAGTGACTTCTCCCTCCCCCAGCAACCACACTGACCTCTACCTCCCCCAACACTCACATTGACCTCTTCCTCTCCCAGCACCCGCAGTGACCTCTCCCTCTTTCAGCACCCACAGTGACCTCCCCTTCCTCCAGCACCCACACTGACCTCTACCTCCCCCAGCACCCACAGTGATCTCTCCCACCCAAGCACCTCCCATAATCAACCCACATGGCACAGTACTCACACAGCACCAAGTACCCAAACCATTTTATGCACCTGGCACTCTCTCATGGCACACATCCAGACCCCACATAGCACTCCCTACTTACTCATGTCCTGCCCACTGCACCTACATGCACCCAGTACCCACTCTTGGCCTGTATCCAGCAATCACATGGCTCCCTATATTACTTAGCACTCGCCTGACACCTACTATTGTTTATCACCATCTGCTACTCATTCAGCATCCAATACTGTGCCCAATTTAATAGTGGGCAACTGCCACTGCTGATTTGAGGGTGGTGGAGCCAAAAGACTTTCTTGGATGGAGACAAAGTATGCCTAATATTGCTATAAAGGAGGTGTGTGTGTGTGTGTGCGCCTGTGTGTGTGTGTGCGCCTGTGTGTGTGCCTGTGTGTGCGTGTGTGTGTGCGCCTGTGTGTGTTTGCGCCTGTGTGTGCGCCTGTGTGTGTGTGCGCCTGTGTGTGTAGTGTGTGTGTGTTTGCGCCTGTGTGTATGTGTGTGCCTGTGTGTGTTTGCGCCTGTGTGTGCGCCTGTGTGTGTGTGTGTAGTGTGTGTAGTGTGTGTGTGTTTGCGCCTGTGTGTGTGTGATGAATGCTAAGTCTGACTAACATTGCTTTCTGGAATAGGAATATGACACTATTTAGCACGACTGATTGATTAATTAGGGCCACTTTTTCAAATTTCAGCACCACCCCCTTGAGGATCCTCCGCACGGCCCTGACGCAATGAATAAAAATTGCAGCATGATCGATGGTCGCAATTGGGAAAAATTCCCTCATAATCACACTGATGTTAAGGGCCCTGTGCTATTTACCTGATGTCTTTGCGTTTTGCGATTCTTAAGCGATCGTAAATGGGTCTCAAAATGAAGAAAATCGGGTGCTGTGTGAAACAGCCCTTTTTAAAAAGAAAATAAAGCAGATCCCATATCCTTAAACCTCCCACACGCTGGACTAAACTGGGTTGGGGCACCCGATAAAGGTTACCTTGGTCGAGAATATAACGTGTGTACAGAAGCCTCTCAACATCATCGGCTTCCAGCTATTGCTGGCGGCCAAATTACATTATTTTAAATGTAACTTCAGCTCCATATTCTGATGGTGCTGATTTCACCCGGAAATGAATAAATACAATAAATTTATACATAAAAGCGCAAACGCCGGATAAAGAGATTTGTGAGTGAGCGTTTTGTGCTTTTCCTATACCTTCCTTTGTAGCAAAATCACCCCGAAAATGGTACATGCAGCGCTTTGCTGAGGGGAAAGCGGACAAAATGTGGACAAAATGCGCAGATAAAAACTATCCCAAAAGCAATCATTGCACTAGCGATTTCAGGGAGTTTTTAAAAATCGCTGGCGTAAAAAAAAAAACGCAAAATGCCCTAGATGGATTTCTTGCATTTGCACTTGCTGATTTGTTTTCATGACTTTATATTTCATAAAATTATTTTTGGTTGCTAATTTTCAGCTGTAGGTCCAGACAATACAATCATCCCCCTCGCTGAACAAACACGTTTGGGGTAAGGCGCCCAACATCTAGCGATTTTGGCAGTTGATCTCTCTCTGCCAACTAACCGTCGGTACCAAGCGCTAAAAAGTCCTGGCCGCAGCAAGACAGCAGCTGACAGGCGGTGAATTTTCTGCCTGTCATCTGCTTGCCCCATATGAAAGAGTTCAAACAAAGCATCATGTTGTGATCTCAGACAGGTGTTTGTGCTCCACCTCGTTACCCCCCAACAATATAATGATGCTGATCCAGCCAGTTAACAGCACCACTCAGGGCCCATTAAGTGGGCCCATTTCCACTATCGCGAATTCGCATGCGTTTTTCGCATAATATGATAGGACATCATGCTGAGTACACATAATGCAATTTCCTGTCCTACTGACAGGATCTGACAATTACTTCCGACATGTCCGATCTGCTCCCGATCGACAACGGGATCGATCAGGAGCAGTTTGGATACAGATAATAATGAGGATAGCGGACATTGCTAATGAAGGGGAAAGTGAAGAATTCACACAGTAGGGCACAGGGCTGTGCTCATACCTGACTCTGTTCTCTGTAAGTTCCCCAGAGCTGCACCATGCTCTGTACACACGCTGCTGCTCCATGCTCTGTGCTCCATGCTGTGTGCACACGCTGCTGCTCCATGCTCTGTACACACGCTGCTGCTCCGTGCTCTGTACACACACTGCTGCTCCATGCTCTGTACACACACGCTGCTGCTCCATGCTCTGTACACACATGCTGCTGCTCCATGCTCTGTACACACACGCTGCTGCTCCATGCTCTGTACACACGCTGCTGATCCATGCTCAGTACACATGTTGCTGCTCCATGCTCTGTACACATGTTGCTGCTCCATGCTCTTTACACACGCTGCTGCTCCATGCTCTGTACACACACTGCTGCTCCATGCTCTGTACACATGCTGCTGCTGCTACATCCAAAGTCAACTGTACCCGGGAAAGAAAGGGGGCGGTGCTGTAAGCTTCAGGAAGCCTGCAGATATTCTGGTGTCTCAACTAGTGCCTGTCCCCAGACACTGCACCTGCCCTGGTCTGAGGGGGTATTCTAGGAAGCTGTAATCCCCCCTGCGTTTGCCTATGCACACTGTCCACCACACCCATCTCACTTTTACAGTAGGCAATGACTAAGCTTTGGATCAATGCCCTGGTCAGAATGTTGAACTATATGTTGGGGTATATATGTCTGATGGAGTCTCCTAGCAAGGAACCATTTCCAGGCTGAGAAGTGGCTACTGAAATACAGCAATGGTGTACTAAATAAATTCATACATATTTTTTTTGTTTGTTTTTACATCTTTTTATTGTGGCACAAAGAAATATATGCATGCATGGTATACTTGACAAAAGTTAAGTAAGGCCCGGTTCACATTAGCGGTGGCTATCCGGAATCGCCGTGCCGGAGCCGCACCGCATGCGGAACGGACGAAACGGACGCACGGCATAGCAATGTAAGTCTATGCCACCGTTCACATGCGTCCGTTTCGTCCGGACCGGAGCCGGACCGGATCCGGACTCCGGCGTCCGTTCCAACATGCGCTATTTTTTGGTCCGGCTCCTCCGGCAGCCGTATCCGGGGAGGAGCCGGACTGCACCATCCGGCCAATACAAATCAATGAGAGCCGGATAGCGCACAACACACTGGCTAAAAATCCGGATGTTCTACCCCACTTCCTATGAGGATTGTTGCGGCGATATTGGATGGGGACACATGGGCAAGCATTTTGGAGTGGAGCAGCACGAGCTGGAGGTGTTGGCAGGATGTTGGCAGCATGTCGGAGGTGGAGGTGAGTGCTAAACAGCAGAGGGCCTGATTCCACAGGTCCCCCTTCTGCTGACCTCCCAGACCCCAACATTTTTTTTGTTTTTTACGTAACTTTTGCCAAACGGATCCGGATCGCATCCTGATGAACACCTGATGCAACCTGACCGGATCGGATCCGGATCAGAACCGTACGGTTCCGATCCGGATCCGGTCAGGTCATCCGGTCCGTTTGGCAGACAACCGCAAGTGTGAACGGGGCCTAACAAAAGGCCACATTTTGTTTTAAAGAGGAAAGCAAAGAGAAAGACAAAATAACATATTCAAACAAACTGCATGATGGATCCGAGATAAACTTTTACTCATTGTATAATTGTGTTTCTTTCCTATTGTTTATATTGCATTCCTCAAGCCAAATACGTTTTTGTTTTGTTTTAATACCCTAATTCCCTATAAACTAAACAAGCCTCGCCCACAGCTTCTCCAGTGCCTTGGCACTCTGAGTAGCAAGGGCTTATGGGAGCTCAGTCTGGGCAGGAGGAGGAGGAGGTGTTATTAGCCAGAGATTTCAGAGGCAGAGGGGAGGAGGGAGGAGAGGGAGTGAAGTTTTCGCAGGCTTAGGGGTGGAGATGCAGAGCAGCTTGCCTGTGTAATGATGACAAGCAGAACATGGCTGCCCTCATTGTATCACAGGAAGAAATAATCATATACTGTTGAAGCTGTTTGCAGCTAGATTTGTTGTGTAAAGTATAAACTATCTAAACTTTCGAAGAAATATAGAAAAGTTACTTGTTATAGTTTTTCATCTCGGATCCACTTTAAAGTTCTGTTAGCATTTGAACTGACCAAATGACGCTTCTTATATTTGCCAAAAGATACAGAAAGAGTTTATCAGATTACTATATTATATAGAGCAGTAATAGAGACATTGATGAGGTTGCAGAACCAACCTTGCTGGTATGTTGCATCTGGATCCATCCACTGTAACCATATTTCTGAAAGCATAGAATGAAGATATGCTTATTTGCAGTAATATAATGCAGGATGTATCAGCAGGACAGTCAATTCATTTATCCTCTTGGTAAAGCAAACCTGAAGCCAGTAAAAAAAATATCCCACAGAGCCTTCTCGGTACACCCTATGCAGGGCCGGTCCTAGACTTTATGCTGCCCGAGGCAAACTTGTGAGGATGAGTCGCCCCCCCCCCCCGCCCTTTTGGATTTGGAATGATCGCACAGCACCCGACAATTTACTCTGCTTCATTAAATTCAAATGGAGCACTGCTGCTCTCCTGCCTCCCCCCTCCTCACTCACTGTCAGACTCCTCACACAGCACAACAAGCTGCTTTTCCCCAATGATGACCTCTTCACCTCACTCTCCTCTCGCTTCTCCTCCTACTCTGACTGCATGCTGTGAGTGTAACCAGAGTACAAACACGCTGCCCCTGTAATCTCTGCCGCCTGATGCAAGTGTTTCACCTTGCTTCTTGACAGAACCGGCCCTGACGCTATGTCTACCAAATTTTGCACCTTTGGGAGCCCTCTAAAGGCTTTGGAAGCACTCGCATTCTCAAGTGCTCCTGAGGATGGGTGCATCCGTACTAGCTGCATGCTTGTGGCAGGTTTGTGACTCTTTAGTGATAATGAGATATCAGCACTGAATGTAAATGTATAGGAGGAAGTGAAAGGTACACACAGTGGTGTAGCTAAGGAGCTTGGGGCCCCAGTACAAGTTTTGCATGGGCCCCTAAGCAATCGATCTTTAGGAAGTCCCAAACCTACCAACGACAGCTGCAGTGTCAGAGACGGGGCCGGATTTACCATAAGGCACTGTAGGCACGTGCCTACAGGCGCCTGATGATGCAAAGGCGGCTCAGTGCCTCCCTCCCTCCTTCCCTATGCAGAGTCCTGAAGAAGAGAGTGTAATGAGAGGTTACTCACCTAGCTTTCAGCATTCCACTGACGAGATCTCCCTTCAGTCAGGAGCACCTCTAACTACTTAATACTGAGGTTCCTCTAGCTACCGAATACTTGGGGGCAACACTAGCTACTTAATACTGAGGGAACTTGGCTACGTAATCTGAAGGGGCACCTGTAGCTACCAAAGGAAGTAGGTGAGTGGTGACAGTTGGGGCAGCCAGTACACTTGCAGTGGGATTTGGAGGTTTATGGAGGGCGGAGAGTAAGGTGCCAGGACGCCTGTGCCTATAGGCTCTTGTGCAATCAGAGTAAGGAAACGGTTAAGAATTACTACTATTCAATACTCCGTGACGTCAGCAGATTCCAGCAGGCTACGCGGCAGTTCAGCGCGCGTCTCTCCAGATACTGTGGACCCCGTATTGATGCCGATGAGTCCTGATGCAACATGCAGTGATGTGTACTCCTCCTGTGCAGTCTACCCTGGGGATTGAGAGAAGTGCCTGTCAGCGGTGATGAGAGCCCGCAGCGGCAAAAATCTCTTTGTCCCATTACGGAAGTTACATATCAGTGACTGGACATGGCAGAGATGTACAGCCGGGTATAGCATACTGAACTTGAATAAGTGGAGTGGGCCCATTATACAGGCATGGACGTACGTCAGCACGTTTGATGGTAGTTGCTAATGCAGTGACACAATTCTAGTGACTCTATAGACAAATATCATTCATATACATAGGGGAAATCTAATCCATTGCTAATGGAGTAGACACTGGATATTGGACTGGGGACACTCAAACCTTCTACTGGCTGAATAGCTTATATTGCATGAATTGGGACTGGTGCACCGAAATTGCAATCAAGTAGTGCACAGTGTGTTTCAGTGGCATTGTAAATCTCATCTATCCAGATGCGGCACCTACTGCTCTCCTCCACTGTTTCCCCCAAGCGGTCCTGTCACACAAAGCGCCATGTGGTGGCGGATATACCACGTGGCCTGGGGGGAGACAGCGGATGAGACCGGGCGGTGCCGCAGCTGGATGGGGGGGGGGGGGCACAGAAGCCGGGATCCACCCCGTTCGCCGTGATATCGCACACTGTTACCGCCATGCAACCTGATCGACCGCTTCAGATGGAGGTTTTCCAGCTCACTTAAATTATACGTTTGACCGGTTTCAGATCAAAATCGCTTAAATCAGCGCTTGGTCATGCTTGTTGTTGTGGCATCAATTTTCATCCGGTTCGATAAGATATTCGAATCGGATGGATAATATTATTGAATCGGATGGTCAGTTGGGCCACAATATCGCTAGATGTATGGCTAACTTAAAGTGGACCTGAACTCTTGCACAGAACAGAAGGAAAACACAGAGAAATGCACCCTGTATGTATTTAGAGAGTTTAGTCTGTCTGATTCCCCCCTCATCTGAGACTAATCACAACTATAATTTGATCCCTCAGCTGTCAGCTCAGAAATCGCCACTGCCACGGCAGAGCTGCTAATTTGTAAACACAGGATGTTAACCCTATGTCTGCTTCCATGAAAGCAGAAAGTAGACATACTGCAGGATTTGCATCAGCTGTAACAAACAAATGTGTTTCTGTAAAGGTTATTATGCTGTTGCGTATCTTTTAGAGCAGCGAGGAAGTCTTGAGTTCAGGTCCGCTTTAAAAGCAATCTGGGCAATTTTTTTTAGCGCTTTGCTGATCGCCAGCGATCAGCAAATCACTGCTACCAATGTATCCCTATGGATACATTCACACAGCAGCATTTGCGATTTATTTCGATCAATCGCACACACGCTGCATGCAAGGTTTCGGGGGCGATTGCGCTGTTGTGATTCTTGTTCTATTGAATGGGAATCACAAGCGCAAATCGCACTGAATCGCAAGATTTTGCCCGTAAATCGCGATTGCGGAGCCGAACACGATCGCGGGCCCTCACTTATTTCTTCCTCCGCCTCTGACAGGTGTTTCTGTGTCTGTGTATCTATCTCGGCTGTGATTAGGAAGAAGCTATTTATTACTTTCAGTGAAAGTTCCCAGATGCCTCCGGTGCAGAGTGTGTGACTCAGCCGATGAAGGTCACTCTTCTCACTCTATTAATATTTGAGTAGAGGAGCGGGCCTGGAGGTGTAAGATCGCTGTGCGGAATGCCTGTGACCTGCTCCTTCTATTGATCCATTAATGGGAGGAGGCTTCCATTGATGCCTAGAGGAGGGGGGTGGGGGGACATCATTGCACAAAGCAGCTCTACCTACTGCCTGCTTTAGTGGAAAATTTATAGGGATTTTGGAATAACAAATACAGCAGTAATCATTTTAGTGAAGCAAATGTTATTCTTACCGTTTATTAATTGCAGCTGTAAGCGTTTCAAGAGCACTTAAAGGGTGCTCTATCGTAAATGTCAAGTCTTTTACTTGTATTAATAAAATAGAATTGGCAATCAAAAATGAATCATTTTGTGCAAAGAGAAACACAGTAGTGCGGCACTCTCATTGATTATATAAATATGAGAGAGAAAGCAATATAAACACTCTCACCACTGACACTGCGTTTCTGCTGTCTTCATTACGGCAGCAGAAAAAAGGGCACCGGCTGAGGGTGGGCGAAAATTGCGCCGCTATAGACTTTAATGCAACTATCGTTAATATATAGAAAAAATAGAAAAAAGGGTGCCGCAAAAAATTTTGTTAATAACATTACAACATTATAGTTTGAGGTAGTTATCGTTTTTGAAGTTTACAACAGTATAGTTTTTTCATATTATTTAATTAATAAGTACAGATTTTACGTTTTCAAAAGTATTATCGTTAATATGTAAAAGGGTATTTCTGCAGAGGGAGTGGTTAGGGTTAGGCACCACCAGGGGGAGTGGTTAGGGTTAGGCACCACCTAGGCGGCGGTTAGTTTTAGGCAACACTGGGGGGGGGGGGTGGTTAGGGTTAGGCACCACCAGGGGGGTGGTTAGGGTTAGGCACCACTGGGGTGGTTAGGGTTAGGCACCACTGGGGTGGTTAGTGTTAGGCATCACTAGGGGCGTGGTTAGTTTTAGGCATCACTAGGGGTGTGGTTAGTTTTAGGCACCACTAGGGGAGGGTTCTGTGTGAGGGTAGGGTTGGGTTAAGCAGTATTGACTAAAACGTAAGGACATTTAACGTTAATATTTATTAGTTATTATTTGTCGTTTGTTTCTGCAACAGTAATTATTGTTAATAAAGCTTGACAACGATGGTTCTCATTTGCAAATTTCAGTAATACCTGGCACCAAATTCGTTAATAAGTTAGGCCCTTTTTTCACGGCGCCCTTTTTTCATGCACGCCTTCATCACTGGTACGTGTGCTCCGTGTAGTAAAAGAAGAAAGACATTCAATCCAAGTACATAAGAAGGAAGCATGTGCACCTTCCGTCCGTTAATAGTATATTTATTGACAGTGGACTGTGAACATCCAAACATCAGGAACTTACTTCTAAGTCCTGATGTTTGGATGTTCACGGTCCACTGTCCTGATGTTTGGATGTTCATGGTCGACTTTCAATAAATACACAGGCAACGGACGGAAGGTGCACGTGTTTCCTTCTTATGTACAAAAATTAATCACACTCACCCAATCGCCCGTAAACTAGTTCCATTTCAGAACCCCTGCCCTCATCGGCCGTGGTGGTTTTACATTTAAGCACTGGCGAACCAACCCCAAACTCTGCGGCCACCAAGCTGGGGGCAGATTGCATTATTCCTTTGGGTACTCATACAGGATTTTAATTTAACCATTTCAGCCCGCGGGTATTTTTCACCTTATGGACGAGAGGAATTTTCACATTTCAGCGCTCCTCCCTTTCATTCCCCAATAACTTTATCAGTACTTATCACAACTAAATGATCTATACCTTGTTTTTTCCTCCACCAATTAGGCTTTCTTTGGGTGGTAAATTATGCTAAGAATTATTTTATTCTAAATGCATTATAATGGGAATAATAAGAAAAAAAATGAAAAAAATCATTATTTCTCAGTTTTCAGCCATTATAGTTTTAAAATAATTCATGCTACCATAATTAAAATCCATACATGTTATTTGTCCATTTGTCACGGTTATTGCAACGTTAAAATTGTATCCCTAGTATAATGTATGGTGACTATATTTTATTTGGAAATAAAGGTGCATTTTTTCATCACTAATTTTTAGCCCATACATTTATAATAATATGCCATCTTGACATAAATATATATATTTTTTTTATCCCCTAAAGGAGTAGGTGTAATGTTACTATTTGGCCACAAGATGTCCCCGCTGAGCAAAATCCTAGTAGCATACAAAGTACGCTACTTAGGAAACAATGTATTGCTACATTGTAACTAGGAAAGTGACGTAGGCTTCCATTGAAGCCTGCGATCACAGTGCCTACGGGGACATAAATGAATGGGAACTTTGTTCCCAATCATAAATTTAACGATCGGCGGCGGAAATCACAGCGGGAGATAGCACGGCGGCTCTATTTAAGAATAAACACTGTTTGAACAAAAACAGTGTTTATTCTCGGCAGACATGTACGGGTTGGCATTGGATTTTGTCCCCTGCAGCCAATCCCCCTGTTGGTGACAGTGCAATCGCGTGCAAACTGCAGGGACGTGACTATCGCGTCCCTGCGGCTGTAGCAGCTGCCGCTGCGGACGTGGAGCTCACATCCGCGCGGCAAAAATGGTTAATGATGCATAAAAAGTTCTTGAAGGCATGAACTCCCCAGCTCCACTTCCCCCAAACTGTTGTCCAATCACTGAGACAGATGGGGCTGGGGAGGGTGTGTTTAGGAGCCAGGCCTCTTTTTCCATTAGCAGTTGAAGGTGGTGAATTCACTGCCAGTAAGCTGCTCCCGTCCATCGGCTGGGTGCTTGCTATCGCTCGGCAAAGGCTTTGGACAAGCGCCACCCCCCTTGTAATTGCACCTGAGCATGGCGGTTGCCCTGTCCTGAGCATGCCTAACTTTTATGAAGGGGTTATTTAAAAGGGTAAAAGGTTGAGAACGGCTGGAATGCCATGGTCATAGTTTAATGTCCTATGAATGTTTACAATCTAATCCCACCATATAGTCATAGTCTAATGTCTACCGTATTATTATGTATTTATATAGCACTGACATCTTCTGCAGCAATTTACAAAGTACATAGTCATGTCACTGACTGTCCTCAGAGGAGCTCACAATCTAATCCCTACATAGTCATAGTCTAACGTCCTACCATATTATTATTTTATTATTATTTTGTATTTATATAGCGTTGACATCTTCTGCAGCACCTTACAGCGTACATAGTGATGTCACTGACTGTCCTCAGAGGAGCTCACAATCTAATATCTACCATATATTCATGGTCTAATGTCCTTCCATATTATTACATATTTATATAGCACTGACATCTTCTGTGTTGCACATTACAGAGTACAAAGTCATGTCGCTGATCAGTGACATGACTATGTATTTTGTAAAGTGCTGCAAAAAAAATGACAGTGCTATATAAATATACAGTACAATAATATAGTAGGAAATTAGACTCCCTCCTGCATAGCAAAACAATGTCAGGGCCACTGGCAGGGGCGTAACTAGACATCACTGGGCCCCCCTGCGAAACTTTGAATGGGCCCCCCCACAAAACTTTGGATGCCCCCCACCCCCCTCGCTTTCTGCTCAGGAAAACTGAGGACCAATGTGTTTTCCTCATGCAGATAAAAACACCTAGACTTAAAGGAAAGATCAGGCAATCTATGCTACCCCCAGATCTACTTACCCGGGGCTTCCTCCAGCCCCTTGCAGCTGACAAGTCCCTCGTTGCAGCTCTGCTCCCAGTACATACATACACACACAGCCGTATTATGTTACTACATGAGAGCACATGCTATATGGAGGAACCACGACATGCTGAACAGAAGATATAGTATTCACTGTAACTTTGGCAAAACATTCAGAATGTCACTGATTGATACTGTTATTACAACAGAACTTGGACTCCAAGTGAGACAACAAGCTCTCAATGAAGCAGCAACAGTAAAGCTGGCCATACACTGGCCCGATTTGCCGCCGTTTCGACAGCAGATTCGATCACTGGGATCGAATCTGCTGCCAATCGTTCGCTCTACACGGCGAATATCGATCCATTTCATCCGATCCCGTCGATCGCTCCGTGCGGAAAATTACCGTCGATCGCCCGCGGGTAGGGACCGCGTTGCTAGCGGCGTTCGAGTACCCGACGACCGACGCAATAGAGCCGGCAATACATTACCTGCTCCGCCAGCGCGACTACCCCCGGTCACCGCTGCTCCGTGTCCGCGCTCCCGGTCTCTGGCATGCTTCAGTTCCTCCTGCCTGGCAGGAAGTTTAAACAGTAGAGGGCGTTCCTCCTGCCGGGCAGGAAGAAGCAAAGCATGCCGGACCTGGAGACCAGAGCGCAGACAGAGCAGCGGTGACCGGGAGGACTCGCGCCGGCGGAGCAGGTAATGTATGCGGGGGTGGGGGTGGGGGGAGCGGGAGTGGCGGCAGCACCACCACCACAACAGATTGTGAACGGTTTCAGGCTGAAATCGGTTCACAATCTGTTTGCAGTAAAGGTAGCCATACGATCCCTCTCTGATCAGATTCGATCAGAGAGGGATCTACCTGTTGGTCGAATCTGATGGCAAATCGACCAGTGTATGGCTACCTTAAGACATCAATCTCCACTCTGCTGTGTTGTAAAAGCAATTAGAGGCCATAAGGTTATTAGCCTGTGTGATAAGAATCTAGGATTCCTTTCAGAGTGAAAAAGGGAAAGTCTACAATTTTTTTTCCAAACGTGACTCCGTTCTTTGTTAGGTTGTACATGACGTCATCAGATCTTTGCAGCAGAGAGAGACAGATGTTTTTTTATGAACCCTAGGGAGCAGGGACAGTGTACAAATTCCAGAGTGTGTATGAGTCCTTATCTGTGTGGTGGACACAGGCACTCACTATAACAATGGTGCGAGAGCAGAATACAATTTTTTCTCTCTGTGCCCTTAGCTGTCAAACTTTTCCCCCCACAGGCCCCCTGTGGCTTCTGGGCCCCCCTGCAAAGGCATCCCTTGCAGGGTCTATTGTTACGCCCCTGAGGGCCAGGCTGAGGCAGAGGTGAGAGAGACTCCAGCCTCAGAGAGCAGTGTAGGAGGGGGCGCTCAACTCACTTAGCTATCATTTTCCTATTGTGTTTGAAGCAGAGAGAAATAAGAAAAGATGATATTTGACAGTGACTGCAAGCCAGATGACTAGAGATTAAGGTGTTGGGGGCCCTGGGGCACCTATTAGTCTAGTAGCAATCAGTGTGTGACGGCTGGGGTGGGAGGGATGGAGGGGTGCACTTTGGTGTCTCAACCTTGGGTGCTGGAGGACCTTGTCCCGGCTCTGCACAACATGCTTGTGCTGAACTCGGCCCAGAACTGTCGCCAGAACAATTGAGTCCTGTCCCCTAATCCCTGCAGGTGTCAGTCCCTGTACATGTGTACCAGGCTTTCAGAAGCGCACGGAAGGGGTTGTTCCGGGTGTACAGAACACCCCCCTGCACCAAAACCGGAAGTCAGAGACTATTCGCAAATGTCTCCTCTAAATCTGAGGAGCGGCAGCCACAGATGCGCAGCTGCCGCCTGCTCATATCTGTGTGCGGGGCGAGGAGGACTCTGACTAGAGCGGGGGGCCCAGAGCAGATGCATTAACTTATCTGCAGCGGCGGCGCCGGCCGGTGATGGCGTCCCACTGGTCTCCATGGCTACCTTCCGGATGACGTGACGCGCTCCTCCCCTGGCCATGATTGGACACTTCAAGTCCAGACCGTGGAGAGGCTGCCTGGAGAACAGTGAGGCTCGTTTGGAGTAGTGATGCGAGCGTGCGGTCTCAGTCCCCTCAGGCAAGTGCAGCAGCCCGCCGGGTGGAATGTTTGGAAGCCAGCCATTCTGGCTACATATACTGGGACATATCCCCCTGCTGGCTACATATACAGTCTGGGCACATATCCCCCTGGCTACATATACTGCCCCCCCTGGCTACATATACTGGGGACAATATACCCCCTGGCTACATATACTGGGGGCATATACCCCCTGGCTACATATACTGGGGACATATACCTATCTAACCTATACTGAGGGCATATACCTATCTAACCTATACTGGGGCCATATTCCTATCTAAGCTATACTGGGGCCATATTCCTATCTAACCTATACTGGGGACATATACCTATCTAATCTATACTGGGGCATATACCTATCTAACCTATACTGGGGGCATATTCCTATCTAACCTATACTGGGGCCATATTCCTATCTAAGCTATACTGGGGACATATACCAATCTAATCTATACTGGGGCATATACCTATCTAACCTATACTGGGGGCATATTCCTATCTAACCTATACTGAGGGCATATACCTATCTAACCTATACTGGGGCCATATTCCTATCTAAGCTATACTGGGGCCATATTCCTATCAAAGCTATACTGGGGGACATATACCTATCTAACCTATACTGGGGGACATATACCTATCTAAGCTATACTGGGGGACACATACCTATCTAAGCTATACTGGGGGACACATACCTATCTAATCTATACTGGGGCATATACCTATCTAAGCTATACTGGGGGACATATACCTATCTAATCTATACTGGGGCATATACCTATCTAATCTATACTGGGGCATATACCTATCTAAGCTATACTGGGGGACATATACCTATCTAATCTATACTGGGGCATATACCTATCTAATCTATACTGGGGGGAGTGCAATTTAGCCTAGAAACTGCTAGTATTTGGCTCCACCCACACCATGTTTTGGCCATGCCCACACGCCACTTTCAGGAACCCCCCCCCTTGGAAATCCTGGATTTGCCCCTGGCTTTATAGTGTTACAAAAGAGAGTGAACAATATGCTGTCATGCAGAATCAGCACCATAGAAGAGCTGCTGGCAGCATGGGAGGAATGACTTGTGCAATTCAGAGGCAGCCACACCTGGGAACATTAGAAAGTGATGCAGAGTCAGCAGCTGTCAGATAAGGGCAGCAGCAGTGAAAGTCCGCTGGTGTGATCTCAGGTCAGGCTGTTGATTGTCACCCAGCAGAATTACGCAGGCTGTAGGTATTCTGATTGAATCTTTCCAAACACACAGAAAGATTGGGTGACATGATGGCTAGCGTCTGGGCACGCTTTTCTTGCAGCACCAGAGTCCCACAGTGGAATCCCAGCGAGGGCACTGTCTGCATGGAGTTTGTATATTCTTTCCTGGTTTGCATAGGGCAGCTCTAACTTCATCTCACCTCCAGGAAACATACTGATAAGATACAGTAGACAGAATGGCAGGCTGGACATACATGTAAGCCTGGGACCCACAGTAGATCAAAGCAGGTCATTTGGGCACCCACTAGCAGTGGAAGTTTGGGTGCTGCCACGGGCACCCAAACTACCCCTCGATGCCGGTATTTCAATAGGTGCCTATGGCAGCGCCCCAGAAATTATGTTTTCTATCTTGCGGCCCCACTGAGGGAATGAAGCAGGTAATTCAGGCGTCTGCTGGTGGCGGAAGTTTGAGCACCGCCATAGGCTGGTACAGCGCCCGCTATTTATCGCCCATATTTCACGGTGCCCGAGACCTTATGTATTTGCGTGGGGGGTGGTGGTTAGGGTTAGGCGTCAGGAAGTTTGTGCGGGGGCAGACAGGTTAGGGTTAGGTGTCAGGAAGTTTGTGAGGGGGTAGGTAGGTTAGGGTTCGGCATCAGGAAGTTTGTGTGAGGCAGATAGGTTAGGGTTAGGTGTCAGGAAGTTTGTGAGGGGGTAGGTAGGTTAGGGTTCGGCATCAGGAAGTTTGTGCAAGGCAGACAGGTTAGGGTTAGGTGTCAGGAAGTTTGTGAGGGGGTAGGTAGGTTAGGGTTCGGCATCAGGAAGTTTGTGCGAGGCAGACAGGTTAGGGTTAGGTGTCAGGAAGTTTGTGAGGGGGTAGGTAGGTTAGGGTTCGGCATCAGGAAGTTTGTGTGAGGCAGACAGGTTAGGGTTAGGTGTCAGGGAGTTTGTGAGGGGGTAGGTAGGTTAGGGTTAGGTGTCATGGAGTTTGTGAGGGGGCAGGTAGGTTAGGGTTAGGTGTCAGGAGGAAGTTGTGCGGGGGTTTGTGAGGTTTGTGCTTGCTTATGGAGTGTCAGCTCATTACCTGTTTGAGATCCGGCCATTCTCGGGGAAGGATGTGGCTGTGGATGTCGATTTTCATTGTGCAGAAGTTCTCTATCAGTTACTGTACATCTCCAGCACACGGTGTATATGGTGTATTGTGTACTTTGCAGCACAACAGTCACACACCCCTCAGGAAGAGCCAATAGGAAACTGGAGCCAGCCCAAGATGCCATTGACCACAGCCATGTTCAAAGTTCACATTTTTGCTGACTAGCACTCCATGTTTTACTCATCTGTCACTCATTTGTGAGATTTGTTTTTAAACAAGCTGTTAAAGTTTAAATACAGCGGATTTATTTCTTTATTTCCAGAGTTTAGAATATACAACTTACTAGGAGACAGTGTCAGCTGCTGTCTGATTGGACGCAACCGTGGTCCAGTAAAACCATATTGGACAACCCAAGAAACGTTTTGTTATCTTCCAGCTCTTGCCTTCAGGAGTAAGATTCCGGTCAATCACAACAAAAACTTATAGGCACAGGAACAGTTTTTTCCCGCAGGCGGTAGACAATGCTTAGAGGAAACCAGAGCTGTTGTAAATAAAATGATTTATACATACCTGGGGCTTCCTCCATAGTATAATGTCCTACCATATTATTTTTATTGTTATGTATTTATATAGCACTGGCATCTTCAGCAGCACTTTACAGAGTACATAGTCATGTCACTGACTGTCCTCAGAGGAGCTCACAATCTAATCCTACCATAGTCATAGTCTAATGTCCTACATTATTATTATTATTATTATTATTATGATTAATAAGTATTTATACAGCACTGAGCTCTTCTGCAGCACTTTATAGAGTACATAGTCATGTCACTGGCTGCCCTCACAGGTTCTTGCAATCTAATCCTACCATAGTCATAAGGTACCCATACACTACAACGATTTCCCGTCGAAATACAGCAGATTCGATCACTGTAATCAAATCTGCAGCAAAATCATTAACACAAATGTGACGAATATTACGAAAGTCGTGCGCGTAAGCGCCATCGACTTTCGCATGGTCGTGCACAGTTCCTGTCAGTCTTGGGTAAATGCACAATAGATGTCAATTTCCCTCTCTCTTACTGAGTACAGTAACCTCCCCCACATCCTGTGTCAGGAAAGAATTTCACAAGTAGCCAGACCACCTGGGGAGCAGCATTTGGTACATAGCTCATCTTTCCCCAAAAGGAAAACCAGCTCAAACTGGTTGAGATTCAAAATTTCCCTCCAAGCGTATAGCTTCACACAAAGGGAACGTTAACTTATTAATAATTCAAAATAGGTTTGTCACAGCAAGACCAAAATTACATTTCCTGATACCTAGGAAACAGGTCTATAATTCACATGAATTATCCTTCTCTAGCTATCAGGAATCAATTGAGAAACCGCTTTATCCGGCATGCGTAGAGCAAATTCGTTAGACTAGGCGTGTATAGTCTCATTTAATACAGAGTCGCATGCTGCTTATGAATATGGTCTCGGATCTGCGATGCACCCATCTGGGGCGGAATTACACAAATTATTAATAATTGGTACATTCCTTGCTCCAAGTCTGTGGGTGGTAACCTGACTTGCCAGGAGGTAACCCTGCCTCCAACACACCTACTTTCCAGGTAGTGACCGCCCCAAAACTCTGGTCAGTAAAAAGCGTTTGCAAGGAACTCCACCCAGTTCTTCAATTTACATCGACTAGGGAAGTCCAGACATGTGCTCACGGAAGAACCGGGCGCATGTTGTGTACAAAGGACTTTTAAGCTGAATGCCTACGTTTAAACTGGACTATTTTCTTCATGATTCAAATGGACTGCTCAGCTAACTAAGTAAGAACTTTCTGTTTTATTCCTTTTATTTTTAAGCTCTGTGTTTTATATGTTAATAGGTGTATATAACTGTATGTAATGCATTTGTGTTATTAAACGTTTAAAAATCGTTTAGCGGTTATGACCTGTTGCTGAACATACACAATCGTACCTATTCTCCTGAACTCGCTACCCTGTGTTTAATAGAAGTATACATTTATAACCCGTATGCGAGAACCCGGCCCAGACATAACGATCTGGCCCAGATTCTTGCATACTGCTAGGGGTTACTAAAGTGTTCTCGAAGTCCTAGTAAAATTACAGTAGCGGGCTGTGTAACTCGCTTGGTGGCAGATCTTTGAATTGTATATGTGTGTGGAGTGATTCGGTTGGTATCAGAACGCTCCCTTCGCGAGTCAGTTCCTCAAATTGCGAATGCGGGTTACCCTTCGTGATGAACAAATGACCGTGTAAGAGGATTTCTGACGCTGATCGATTTACCCCACCCGCAGACCGGCTCGCGGTCTGTGACAACAAATATTGACTGATCGATCGATTTCCACCGGAAATTGATCAATTCAGTCGATCTGTCCAGGCAGAAAATGTAACTGGATTGCCGGCAGGTTGGGAGCGCGTCGTTAGGGGTGTTCAATATGGCGACGACCGACACAGCAATACATCACCTTTCCCCAGGACCCCGCAGTCTCTCACTTCCTCCAGCGTCTTCTCCTTCTTCACTTCCTGTCCCGTCCTGTGAGAAGGCGAAGTTCAAACAGTAGAGGGCGCTCTACTGTTTGAAGTTTCTGCTTGTCACAGGATGGGACAGGAAGTGATGCAAACATGGAGGAGTACGCTGGAAGAAATGAGAGACTGTGGGAACCCGGAGTTTTGCGCCGGCGGACAGGTGATGTATTGCGGATGGCTGGGGGAGCAGGGGCGCGAGGCCGGCGGCAGTTCCACACGTTGTAAATCGATTTAATGCTGATCTGTGTGCAGTGTAGGCAACCAATAGATCCCTCTCTGATCAAATTCAATTAGAGAGGGATCGATCTGTTGGGCGATCTGGTGGCAATCGACCAGTGTATGGTTGCCTATAGTCTAATGTCCTTATCATAGACTAAGGCCAAGTTGGAGAAATTACAAGCATATTTTTGTGATGTTGGATGGAAGTGGAGTGCTCGGAGGAAACCCACATAAACACAGAGAGAACATACAAACTCCATGCAGGTAGATGTCTGGCCAGGGATTTAATCTAGGGCCTCAACGTTACAAGGCAAGAGTGCTATCCACTACAGCCCTGTACTGCCCAGGGCTCAGTTCACTTAAAGTGGACCTGATCTCTTGCACAGGACAGAAGGGAAACATATAGAAATGCACCCTGTATGTATTTAGAGAGTTTAGCCTGTCTAATGCCCCCTCATCTGTGACTAATCACAAGTTGTAATTTGATCTCTCAGCAGTGTCAGCTGCAGAGCAGCTAATTTGTAAATGCAGGGTGTTAACCCTATGTCTGCTTCCATGAAAGCAGGAAGTAGACACATTGCAGATTTATTGCAGGATTTGTGTCCGCTGTAACAAAGAAATGTTTTTTTTCTTTAAAGGTTATTATGCTGTTGCTTATCTTTCAGAGCAGAGAGGAAGTTTTGAGTTCAGGTCCGCTTTAAACAGAGTCTCAGATCGTAAGTGGCAAAGAGCCCTCTGTTGACTTCAATTATAACTGCAGATTGACACTTTAGACTGTTTAAAAAAAAATCACCCCATTCTCAGCTGTGCTCTGTTATCAGCAATGTTGAGAGCTGTTATTACTTGGATAGGATTATCTTATCTGTTTGTGGCTATTTTAAAACAAAAGCAACATTTCCCTTTAAAGTGGACCTGAACTCATGCACAGAACACAATGAAAACACAGATTAATCCACCCTGTTTGTGTTTAGAGTGAACAGCCTGTCTAAAGCTGGCCATACACTAGGCCGATTCCCGCCAGATCGACAGCAGATTCGATCACTGGGATCGAATCTGCTGTCACATCGTTCCCGCAACACGCCGAATTTCGATCCATTTCGTCCGATCCCGTCGATCGCTCCGTGCGGAAAATTACCGTGGATCGCTCGCGGGTAGGGAGCGCGTCACTAGCGGCGTTTGAGTGCCCGACGACCAACGCAATAGAGCCCGCATACATTACCTGCTCCGCCGGCACGACTGCTCCCGGTCACCGCTGCTCCGTCTCCGCGCTGGTCTGGTCTCCGGGTCCGGCATGCTTCACTTCTTCTAGCCCTGCAGGAAGTTTAAACAGTAGAGGGCGTTCTACTGTTTAAACTTCCTGCCGGGCAGGAAGAAGTAAGGCATGCCGGACCTGGAGACCAGAGCGGAGACGGAGCAGCGGTGACCGGGGGCAGTTCCGCCTGCGGAGCAGGTAATGTATGCGGGGGGGGAGCGGCGGCAGCAGCACCACCACCACAACAGATTGTGAACGGTTTCAGGCTGAAATCGGTTCACAATCTGTTTGCAGTAAAGGTAGCCATACGATCCCTCTCTGATCAGATTCGATCAGAGAGGGATCTATCTGTTGGTCGAATCTGATGGCAAATCGACCAGTGTAATTCCCCCTCAGCTGTAACCAATCACAACTGTAATTTGATCTCTCAGTTGTGTCAGCTCAGAAATCTCAGCAGCCTCTGCTAATTTGTAAACACAGGATGTTAACAATATGTCTGCTTCCATGAAAGCAGGAAGTAGACACACTGCAGATTTATTGAAAGATTTGTATCAGCTGTAACAAAGAAATGTTTTCTTTAAAGGTTAGTATGCTGTTGCTTATCTTTTAGAGCAAAGAGGAAGTTCTGAGTTCAGCCCACTTTAATGGCTCGTTCAGTTTTCTTCAAGACACCCCCCCCTGCCTGCGGATGGATCTCAGATGACAACAGATTACCTGGGTAAAATGACTGATTTTAAAATAATACAAATGGATTCAGCACACCTATTCCGTTACTGTCGACGGCAATGGTTCGTTGCTTATTAGGTAAAGGAATTACATAAAAAAATTACATAAAAAAACATGGAGCCAGAGAATTCTCATTCTTGTGGGAAACAGTATCCTGGGAATCCCCAGGGTGCTGCTGCTGCTGATAATTGGAGCCGGGCAGTAGTGAGTGGTTATTGATCACTACACCTGCGCCTGCCGTGGGATTGTGGGGAATACTGACATGATCTCTATATTAGCCGGATCATATGTCCTCCTACACTGACAAGAACAGCCTTCACTTCTCTCTAATTCACGTGTTTATGTGTAATGCAGTCTGAGCAGAGAAAGTTCTTTTGTAGAGTTAATGCCTATATAAAAATTCACAAATCCTCCCTAAAGTTGCTCAAGGTAATGGTTTTGGACCGTTGCATTTCCCTTTTTATCAGGAAGTAGCGTCAGGCACTTACATTGAAGGACCTCCACCTCATGGAGCGCAGAAGAGGTATGTCTGCGTTCCATGCCCACTTGATGGTGCATCAATGCTAGAGGAGGAAGCACTGACGGGGGAGCCCGAGGTGAGGGGGGGGGGGGGGGGGAGAGGGGAGGGGGAGTGGGCCTAGTGAATACTTTGTGACAAAGAAGAGGAATTCAAGCTCGTTCCCTCAGGCGAATACAGAAACGCGTTGGTAAGCATGAACCAAGTATGGAAAAGCAAAGACATTAGCATTATGACCAAATGTAGACTGGTTCATGCCATCGTTTTCCCCATAACCAAGTATGGCTGCCAAAGTTGGACCCTAAGAAAAGCAGATAGAAGAAAAATTGACTACTTCGAGTTGTGCTGGCGACGGTTGCTTCGCATTCCATAGACAGCAAGGATGACAAACAAAGAAGTATTGGAACATACAACCGGCCATCGTAATAGTACACATAGGGGGAAATTCAGTTGGTACAAACCCATTGCATCTACTGATGCTGGGCATGAAGTCATTGTCGGTACATACCAGACAGGTTTCCCCATGAGTAATCATAAGCTAGTCGGAGGTAAGCCCAAGAAACAGTTCGTGCTCACCCATCCCAGAGAGAGCCTTAAAACCTACTCGGGATAGAAATAAACAACCAAATAGAATAATAATAATAAATAAATAAATAAATAATAATTTAAAAAAAAAAAAAAAATGGGGGGGCTAGGAAAGGGGTACAGCACTTAGCCATGGGTGGCGCAAGAGCTTTTCCAGGAAATATATGAAGGATGGTGTACACCTAAACAACCTGGGCAATGATATTTTCCTATTCGGACTGAGGGAAGCTCTGGAAGCTGCGCTCTGCTCGAGGGCGGGCATTCGTCCTTGATAGGGCAAGCACGAATGCTGTGGCGGGTCCGTGACAATGCCAGCCCGTAGGACATCGGAAGGAGAAGTACCCACCAAGCTTGTTTAATGGAATAATGCATTATGCTATGATTGTATAATGCAAATTATGGTATATGGGTGCCATTAAGGCACTTAATGGTACAAGGGTTGGTTGTCATTAACAAAGTTAATGGCATTATGGTTGCTGGTTGTCATCAGCGAAGTTGATGGCATTATGGTTGTCACTGGCAAAGTCAGCGGCATAATGGTGAAACAAAGGCTGGTGGCTGGTACAGTGACATTCACGAAGATCAAAGGCATTGTCATGGGACCTGACAGAGCGCAGTTGCATGTTATTTCATAATGTTGATGTGTTATTATTGTATTATATGAATTCTGTAATAAAGCTGTGGCCTTTAAACTCCAATTGGGTGTCACGGCTTTAGTTATTTAATGTAGATGGTAAGGTCGTCTCCTATGGGCCCTGCCCTGGTCAAGTAACCTGAGAGCTGAAGCAAAGCTAGGGCGAAAAGGGCATGCCTGGGGCGGGCCCTGAGACAGACTGACCAGGCACGATTGGATTCTCAGGTGTGAAACAAAGGTGGAGTGTCTTGGTTAGCCCAGGCACTATAAGAAAACTGGATCAAGGGGGGTTACCTCCTCTTCAATTCATCTAGGATACAGGAAACTCTCCCACCCACCCTCCCTTGCATCACTTATCAGAAATCTGCAAGTGGCAACTTGGGTGTCGGGAACACAACCTAACTTGACTGTTTCTTGTTGTATCCTAACAGATTCGTCACAGCAGGAGGCGGGTCCGTGACAATGCCAGCCCGTAGGACATCGGAAGGAGAAGTACCCACCAAGCTTGTTTAATGGAATAATGCATTATGCTATGATTGTATAATGCAAATTATGGTATATGGGTGCCATTAAGGCACTTAATGGTACAAGGGTTGGTTGTCATTAACAAAGTTAATGGCATTATGGTTGCTGGTTGTCATCAGCGAAGTTGATGGCATTATGGTTGTCACTGGCAAAGTCAGCGGCATAATGGTGAAACAAAGGCTGGTGGCTGGTACAGTGACATTCACGAAGATCAAAGGCATTGTCATGGGACCTGGCAGAGCGCGGTTGCATGTTATTTCATAATGTTGATGTGTTATTATTGTATTATATGAATTCTGTAATAAAGCTGTGGCCTTTAAACTCCAATTGGGTGTCACAGCTTTAGTTATTTAATGTAGATGGTAAGGTCGTCTCCTATGGGCCCTGCCCTGGTCATGGAAAAGCAAAGACATTAGCATTATGACCAAATGTAGACTGGTTCATGCCATCGTTTTCCCCATAACCAAGTATGGCTGCCAAAGTTGGACCCTAAGAAAAGCAGATAGAAGAAAAATTGACTACTTCGAGTTGTGCTGGCGACGGTTGCTTCGCATTCCATAGACAGCAAGGATGACGAACAAAGAAGTATTGGAACATATAAGTCCAGACAAGTCACTTGAAGGCACGATCACCAGACTCAGACTCACATATTTCGGCCATGTGATGTTATCAAATTCCTTGGAGAAAGACCTAATGCTAGGACTGATTAGTGGCAAAAGGCGACAAGGCCACCAGAGAACAGTGGCAGCTACAGCTTCAAATTTTTGGTGGGGCACAAAGGGGGCACGAGGGCTGGCTAGTGGGGCCCATTTGGGTGATCAAAATTGATGTTTGTATGGCGATGGTTTAGATATTTTTTGCCTAACGCAGGTTATAAAATTAAGGCTAACAGCAATGATAGGAATCAAATGTAAGCATCACATACGGAGGCTTTTGAGCAGAGCAGAATGTCCAAATGATGGTGCTATTATTGAAGAAAAGTTACTAAGAGATGTACTTGGCTAATTTGCTGGCATGCTTTAATCCTTACTTGCTAGCAAGCTGCTCCTGTGTGGACAGATCTCAGACAAATCATTCCAGCCCCGAGGCTGTGATTCGCGACCCACTCCCCCAAGGAGTGGGGGAAGCAGCAGGAGGGAGAGAACACTGTGTGTGTATTTCCTTATCTTAGTAGCTAAGCATTGCTGGAGAGTAGAGCTTATATTTTACAGACAGGAAGTATTGAATCAGGATTATTATTCTAATTCAAAACTTCATGTCTGAAAATACCAGCTCTACTTTATTGGCCAATGTAAAGGAAACACAGTAATTCAGCTTGTAAGCCTTCTTCAGCAGACTCTATTCCTCTTGATTGACAATGTTAGAACATACAGTCAGAAGGAGGTAGAGATAATTTAATTTTTGATTAAGATGAGACAGCATGGAGAGACCCATAGAATCACCAAGAGTCAGATACGACAGAATGGATAACATCATAATCAGACCAGTAGATTAGTATTGGAGATGGCTTCGGGTTCTTCTTCTTTGAAACACATACTCTCTATGCATTTTTTCAGTATTTAAAAAAAAAAATGTAACAGTGTGGTCATGCGACCACTAAAACCCACCTAAACCAAAACATAAAATAAAAACTCGGTAAGGATAACTGACTGGCCTTATTACCCTTAAAATTCTTGCTCCCCTGCCGGCATTTTATGTAATGCAGTAGTATATGGCCTCCTCCCCCCTGCCAGAAGTTCAGGGTCGTTATTAGACATATGCCTCTTTCAGACCAATGGCTAAATTCTGTGCCTTGTATTCTTAGGTTAGACCTACTTCTGGGTGGATTTAAGTTACGTGGGAACGACAGCTGAAAAGCTGTCAAGACACATTTAATAATACTGATTGAGATTATTTAGTCATGATTCTGCGCATAGGCATTTATGTGTGGCCTT